>NC_086324.1:42770067-43070067 GCF_036172605.1 Pelobates fuscus
CTTAAGCTGCCTTACCTGAATGTCATAATTACAGTAATTAGGCACATTCAAATTATATGCTAATTAAATTAGAATCAAATCGCTCTAAATCGAAACCAAATGAGGTAGTGAGGAATTAATCAATGACAACATAAATAGAGAGATTTTCAATAGATATTTATTTCCAGGGATCTCAAGGTAGATTTGTAAGTGTTTTTTTTTTTTGTTTTTTTTTTTCAATTTAAAAAAAAAATAAATGTAGGCACTTATTTTAATTTCACATGAACAAATATTAGATGCTCATATCTTTTCCAGCAAGCTGCACCTTTAAGCTCAGTGAAACAGCAGACATTTGGTTGAACACAGCATGAGACTTGATCAAATCTTGCAAATTACACAAGAAAATGGGCATGTACTATGTAGTTTGGGATATGCATTTAAATAAGATTATATGTTTCTCTCTATCTACAAAAAAAAAAATGAATTGCAATAAATTCATGGTTTGTCACAAATCACTTGAAGGCATTTTAAATATCTATTTTGTATTGTTTTATTTTACTAATCTGGTTTAAGTGACATATTTTCTACAGGCAGGACACAGTCAATCCTTGCTAATTCTTGCTCCAGTGTGCTCCTGACAAGTGATTTAGATCAGGTAAAAATGGCTGATGCAGAACAAAAATAAGTGTCAACGCAAAATAATTGAGCTGTTCTCTTCCTGTGTCTGCTAATGCAAGTCAGCCAAATGCACCCTGGCAGTAATAAGCATTTTATACAGATTGGAAAAAAAAACCCTTCAAAATACAAATGTCACCTGTACATTTATTTAGACATCAGAACAAGTGAGGTCACTTGCAATATTCAGGAACAGACAGAGGAGAGAGAGAGAGAGAGGGTGTATAGGTGAAAATACAGTATATGTTTCTGTACTATATATTTATTTATATATATATATATATAAAAAAAAAGGAGGATATAATAACAAGATGTCTGTAGACACTTGAAAAAATATTAAGAACAATTTGAAAAATACAAAACACAAACAAATGAGTAATTTCATGTTTTTTTGTTTTTTTAATTAAAATCAAGCTAAAATCATACTAACAAAACATTGAACTTTGCAGTATATTTCTTATTGGCGTTGCTAAAAAATATAATTTAATTATGTAGAGATTTACTGTTAAATGACCTGACACCTTCCTGTAAATCAGTTTCCCTCATAGAATTTCAGTTTTAATTTTTATAATTATTATCGTTATTATTACTATTATTTTTTTTTTTTATATATCTGCAAAGTATGAACATATTACACAACACATAATTCAGAGACATTAAACAGCAACGTTGGGCAGTGTTTCAAATGTAATGCTTTTATGGTTTGAATTTTTTAAAATAATTTAACAATTCACTGTCAAGTTAAGATATAAAAATGTAAAATATATTTACTAAACAATTAATTGTGTTGAATTAATAAAACAGATTATGAAATTTAAGGCCAGGATTGCAGCAGTAGGGGGAAAACATATCCAGTTCAGCTGTATTTCAAATTTGTCTGCTTTTACCTAAATTTAGCAATTTCTTTTTCTAATCTGCCACAATTCAGAGATTTGTAAATAAACCCCAAAGTACAAATTACCTTCTATTAAATATTTGGAATTTGCTACACTTGGGATAATGGTTCAATGACGCTTATATTTATAGTTATATTTTATTTTAACAATGAACACATGTGTTGGAGATTCAGACAATATTTGCCTATGTTTGATTTGCCAGCACCAAGTGGGTGCAAATAAAATTGGACTACCCAATTAGGGTAACATGTTAATCATTTTAATCCATGGACATCTATAGGGAAAAATCTCTTCTAAGAAAAAAAAAAGAGGATTTAAAAGCCGCCTCTCTTGACTAACATACACCGACCGCCCAGTTTGGCTTGAGTTCTGAAGGGTTTGAAACATTTTTGTCTTGTTGCACAAGTATTGTAAAGTTCCAGAGTTGGAATTTAAAAAAAAAAAAGAGATTTAAAAATTCCAGCCAATTAGATTGGTTCCTTCAGTAATGGCGCATAAGGTAAAGGTACATAACCTCTAAGTCGTCAAAGCAGATTTTATTTTTGGAGAAATATTGTCCTGTGTTGATCTATTTTTCTTCCCAATTAATGCTGCTGCTGTTATTAATATCATTCTTTATTGTACTGGATGCTTATTTCTGTGGGAAGTTGATATGTTTGTATTAAGTGGAACAGAGGTGGATTGATGTAAGTATGCAATTATTTTATCTTGCAAGAAAATCTAATGGAATACACCAAAACCATCCTGACGTATATTTTGGGGGAAATGAGGGATCACTTTGAATTTTCATGTTTATGCCAAGGTTATTGGGCAGCCCATTGGCACTAAATGTTGGTAAAGGTACAGTAAGGGTGTTTCTCATACTCCCTGGGCTTCCCATGTCATGATATGACAGTAAATTGGCAGATATATGAGCAAGTCTTCTTACCCTTCCAACAATGAACTACCCAGCATATACCCATATAACTACCCAGGAAATCTGGCAGTAGCCCAAGGGCAACTTCAACTCAGAGAGCGAGGTGGACCTGGGCAACCATTTGTATTATCTCCCTATTCCACTGGCCATCCACATGGGAGGAATAGTGGAACCCTCTCTTGTTGTAATATCAATCCTAATCCCAATATACATGGAGTACGGTGATAGTGGGGACTTCTCACCAGATCTCCCCTAGATTGTAGGGGATTGAGGACTTCAGTAATGTTCGTCCAGCATCCCGCTACCGCCATTGTATGGGACATGGTATGAAGGCAGAATTTGGTACAGGGGATGTTAGGATGACAGGTTCAGGGTTGTCACCCAGTTTAGTTGGAATCTCACCCAACCCATCTCTATTAATGTGTTTGTTTTTAGCTGTTTATCGACTGGCAGTTTGTTGCTCCAAGCAGACTAATATATATTTATTCAAATAACTATTTTTATTAGGAATGTATCCTTAAAGCATTACTCCTTAGCAACCGACTAGAAAAAGACTGTTAAAAATGTAGAAAATGTAGATTAGCACACTACCCTCAGATTGGATACACAGACTTAGTATATAAATGTTTGTATTACAAAATAATACAAGAGTTTTAGACATGTAATCTTTTATTTTAAATTGTAATACAAATGACAGTTTGTTTCTTAACATTTAATTAGCATCGAATCTCAATCAGGTCAGTTTAAGCTGGATACAGCAGGCAGATGTTTATACAGGCCCCATATGAGCCTGAGTATGGGCCGTCTTGAAGCAGCGAGCTTTAAATCACATCCACTAACTCATTAACACTTTTCATTCGGATCTTTGGGGACAGACGATGAGGTCTGAACGATGTAGCTGATTGACATCCTCCCTTATAGAAGGATTCTATCTGTCTTTTGTCATTACACGTCAATCATTTCACATCAGATGTAATACATGTATCACATCTGAGAGATTAATTACATGTTTGGGCCAGTAATGGTTCAACAACCAAGTAGTGGATGCTTACGTAAGACAGGAATGTACCCAAACTTTTGGGCTCCTGCATTAAAGACCCAATAACTGCCAATGATGGCTTGCAGTGCAAGAATCAAAAGTGGCAAACTGTGAGGAAAATCCAAAACATGTCTTTAGAAAATATAAGGTGTGTTATCTGCAGTATTGGAGCCAATCATATGGGCATGCTATCCGAAAGACTGCTGCAGATTTTACAGGGTATATACAGGGTATCTCTAGGACTGGTACAGATTATACAGAGCATGCCATCTCGAGGACTGCTACAGATTATACAGAGCATGCCATCTCTAGGACTGGTACAGATTATACAGAGCATGCCATCTCGAGGACTGGTACAGATTATACAGGGCATGCCATCTCTAGGACTGGTACAGATTATACAGGGTATGCCATCTCTAGGACTGGTACAGATTATACAGGGCATGCCATCTCTAGGACTGGTACAGATTATACAGAGCATGCCATCTCGAGGACTGGTACAGATTATACAGGGCATGCCATCTCTAGGACTGGTACAGATTATACAGGGTATGCCATCTCTAGGACTGGTACAGATTATACAGGGCATGCCATCTCTAGGACTGGTACAGATTATACAGAGCATGCCATCTCTAGGACTGGTACAGATTATACAGAGCATGCCATCTCTAGGACTGGTACAGATTATACAGAGCATGCCATCTCTAGGACTGGTACAGATTATACAGAGCATGCCATCTCTAGGACTGGTACAGATTATACAGAGCATGCCATCTCTAGGACTGGCACAGATTATACAGAGCATTCCATCTCTAGGACTGGTACAGATTATACAGAGCATGCCATCTCTAGGACTGGTACAGATTATACAGAGCATGCCATCTCTAGGACTGGCACAGATTATACAGAGCATTCCATCTCTAGGACTGGTACAGATTATACAGAGCATGCCATCTCTAGGACTGGTACAGATTATACAGAGCATGCCATCTCTAGGACTGGTACAGATTATACAGAGCATGCCATCTCTAGGACTGGTACAGATTATACAGGGTAAGCCATCTCTAGAACTGGTACAGATTATACAGGGTAAGCCATCTCTAGGACTGATACACAGTAAACAGGACATGTCTTGGCAACTCTACACTGGGATTTATTTCTTCACATCCAGCCACCCAAAAGGTGATTTGTCACCTAATTCCCTTGCTTCCTGTGTTCATGCTTGGCACTACCATCTAACCAGTGGTGTATCCTGGTTTTGTGCTGCCCTAGGCAGACTGTGAGACCTCAGCCAAGCTGTGGTGGCAAAGGGGCTGAAAGTGCTTATGATGTCCCGGCAAAGTGCTTATGGTAGCTCGGTGATAACTAGGAAGCACATTTGGCGGAGGAACCCAGCTGGTCAGTTCAGATTGAATTTCTTCCATGCAAATGATTTGGATGAACCAAATGGGTGCAAAAGTGTGCCTATCAGTGTACAGCAAAGTGTACTTATATTTTAATATTTATAGTTGTACATGAACTATACCATTCAAATTCAGGTTCATATTCGGTTAAAATTAAGCTTTTGAACATTCCGTTGCAACACCGGGCTGATCCTTTGCCTATCTATTTATTGATCAAATTAGTAGCTGTCTCCTAACTATCATCTTTATTTGGGGTGCCACATGTTGTATGCTTCGTTATTCTGTCATATGCCAATTTCGGAGTTACAGTATATGAAGAACCGCCAAATGCCCATAATTTGGACCAATCATGATTCAGCAAAAAATGAAAGCACAAGTCTAGTCTTGTCCTCTGCTGACCGCAGTACTTGCTAGGAGTTGTATTACACAGTGTTAGCACTGAATTCTCAATCATGAAAAAGAATAAAATCAGACTATTGAAAATCCTGCAAGAAAACTCACATGTTCCCTCACTCATGGAGAATAACAGGATCCTATGTTCTCGTGTAAATAAAATTAACAGAAGCATCTATTGCACAATAACTGTGATGTATCCATGTGATACCGGCAGTCAATGACTGACAAGTGAAGCAAACGAAGGGTTTAACAACTGGATATGCTTAAAGGAACAGAAAACTTTATTCCTAACACTCTAGTAAACCCCTATCCCTAGTTTGAAGCCCCTCTGCCCTCGACCACGAAAAAAAAGGGTTCAAAACCATTTTTTCCTTCACCTTAATTCTATGCCGGCGTACATGACATTCCCCATATTAAAGCACTGACTCGATGCTTTCTTTTCTTGAAGACACTGGATGTTCTCATGCAAAGTTTCTCTGAAACTAATTATTTGGACCCAAGCTAGAAAATGTATAAATACGTTGATGTATGGAGTCTTCCTTAACACCCGCACAGTTTTTTTTGTAACACTGGTACTATTTCACAAAGCATAATTCATATCTACTAAACTTAACCGCTTAAGGACACAACTTCTGGGATAAAAGGGAATCATGACGGAATATTTCCGTCGTGTGTCCCTAAGGGGTTAAAGAGGATCTGTTGCACATTTCTGCCCTATTCCTGCCGTACCCTGCACACTGGTCATCGTTCTCGTATGGTATCCTAAGCACATGCTCATTTATGGGCAACACACAGGAAGCTTACCTTATAGCTAACACTAGTTCTAAAAAAAGAAATTGCTTTAGAACCCAGTGGTCATGGAATCATGGCAAGTACTGAAACTGTGAAATAAGGAAATAACATACAGCCCTGTAGTTGCTGTGATTCTTCCAGTGAGCATGTCACTCCATATAGACACAATACTTGTGGCAATGCAGCAATTAAGTCAGCATTTCAGTATCATGAGTTGGTGTCCTGTAGTTGTTGACTTTTTATTACACAGAACCAGAATCTTGCAGAACGTGATGGGAGATAGTATGGAGGAGGTAGTGGGTGTTACACCCGAACCAACCATGATTCCAACAATGTCACCTCTTAATGCAATAAAATAAATATGACATCACTATGCTAAATAGTGAATTCATTTAAGGAGATCCTGCCATGACAGATTCAACGTAATCATGCTGCGAAAATGTTTTTCTGTTGGATTTAATGTGCAAGGGTGTCATACAGCGGTGTTGTTAGGTTCTAGAAACATCCGGGGCTTGGATCTAAAGAAACATTGATGACCCCTTCACAAACAGTCCCCTTCTCTCTCATTAACAGCTTCTCAATGACAGCACAGCCAGAAACAAGCTGTAATGAAAATATACCCCAATGCAGGATTCAGCTAAACAGAAGACAACACAGAGGGGAGATACGTCTACCGGACCTTGGAGTGGCCGGACTCGACGTATATAGGAGAAGTACAGAGTCAGGAACGATCCGAGGTCAAGGGCACAAAGAGACAGCGTAAACTAGGACTAGCCGGGGTCTGGTACACAGTAAACAGCAAGCCGGCAAACAGAACAGATAAGGATAAAGAGATAACGTAGTCAGAAAACAAAGCCAAGGTCAAGTACGAAGGAACACAACTGAATACAACAAGCGCTAAAGGGAACTGCAACAGAAACCACGATAGGGCAAGGAACTAAGGGAAAAAGGTGAGTATATATAACTAAACACCTATTTTGATTGGCCCCTGTCATATCCACGCCCCCAAAAGGTAAGTGTATGGGGAGTGTGTTATGACAGGGACCAATGGGAGGCCTTTTCCAATTTAGGGTCCCACTGTCCCTTTAAGAGCGTGCCCGAGACCCGCGGCGCGCTCTTAGAGTCAGGCGGGACACGTGACTGCTTCTCGCGGTCACTGCCCGCCTTCCTGTTCCAGCCGTCGGATGAGCCGCGTGCGGCTCGTGCAGCAGCAGGACCGTGCGCGGCTCGAACAGAGGACCCCGGCCGGCCCCTGGAAAGGGTAAGTACTGCTACACAAGCACAATATAAAAAAACAGGAATTCAATGTAATGCAGCTTTACAACCTACCTAAAAGAGGGGTGTGCTGCAAAGTTCTGTTAAAGGAATGCTATATTGTTAGCAATACCAAACTGCATTCCTAACACTACAGTGACCCGGCCCCTGCGGCCCCTGTGCCCACAATGGAAGGATAAAAAACCCTTTAACCACTTACTGTATTTCAGCACCTATGTCCTTCAGCTCTGGCTCCGTCTTCGACTCCTCCAAGAGAATTGAATTGACTCCATACTTTCTATGGGGATTTGCAAGATGCTGGACATCCTCATGCACAGCGGCAGGACGTCAGCGTTGTTTCAAGTAGTTAACGGGACACTCCAGGCACCCAGACCACTTCTGCCCATTGGAGTGGTCTGGGTACCAACTCCCTCACCCTTAACTCTGCAAGTGTAATTATTGAAGTTTTTATAAACTGCAATAATTACCTTGCAGAGTTAAAGGACCACTCTAGGCACCCAGACCACTTCAGCTTAATGAAGTGGTCTGGGTGCCAGGTCCAGCTAGCTTTTACCCTTTTTTTTATAAACATAGCAGTTTCAGAGAAACTGCTATGTTTATTCTGAGGGTTAAGCCAGCCTCCAGAGCCTCTAGTGGCTGTCTCACTGACAGCCGCTAGAGGCGCTTGCGTGCTTCTCACTGTGAAAATCACAGTGAGAGCACGCAAGCGTCCATAGGAAAGCATTATGAATGCTTTCCTATGCGACCGGCTGAATGCGAGCGCGGCTCCTGCCGCGCATGCGCATTCAGCCGATGACGTCGCGAGGAAGAAGAGGAGGAGGAGTAGAGCTCCCCGCCCGGCGCTGGAGAAAGAGGTAAGTTTAACCCCTTCCTCCCCCCAGAGCCCGGCGGGAGGGGGTCCCTGAGGGTGGGGGCACCCTCAGGGCACTCTAGTGCCAGGAAAACGAGTATGTTTTCCTGGCACTAGAGTGGTCCTTTAAGTCCTCCTCGGACTTCTGTTTTCTTAGAACCCGAAAAGTATTTTAAACGACAATGGACGTCCTCACGCTATGCATGAGGACCTCCAGCGGCGTCGGAATCCCCATAGGAAAACATTGAATAATGCTTTCCAATGGGGAGGTCTAATGCGCGCGTGCGGCAGTGGAGAGTCCCTTTAAACTCCATGAAACTGCAAGAAGGCAGACAGCCACTGGAGGCAGTCTTAACCTTGCAATGTAAGCATTGCAGTTTCTCTAAAACCGTAATGTTTTACATTACAAGACTAAGGGTAATAGGGACACCGCACCCAGAACACTTCAATGAGATATAATGGTCTGGGTGCCCATAGTGTCCATTTAACTAGCAGTCCTTATTGGCAGTCACTTGGGAGACACCACCCATTCCCCCTAAGTACCTTGTCAAATCACTGTACTACTTATGTTTCTTTTTACATAGGTAACAAAGAGCAGCTGCCTGATGTAAAATTAAAAAAACAAACAAACAAGAACAAGCCATATATACTCCAGCCCCCTCCAACCAACTGCAGAGATCTGGGTCTTCATCCCCCAAAGCTGCCCCACAGCAATGCCTATGGTCATCTACAAGAAGTCAAGATGACTTTTTAAAACATTCGATAAACCACAAAGATAGCTGGCAGTAGTACAGTCATCAAGTTTTTAATCAACATTTATTTTTAGTGTAACCAGTACCCAAAATGGTTTTTTTTGTAATTATTTTAAAAAATGTATATTTTTCAGAATATTTCATCATGTATTTACATTATTTTATTGATTTCATATTAATTATTTTGTATTAGTTTTCCTAATTTTCCTGCTTACTTATCACGTTACATCCTGATATCACATTTGGCTTTACTTCCTCAGAGCTTAAACAATTACATGGAAGGGTGCTTGTATCTGTATGTTATAACACGTTATTTGGTGTTATTAATCCCCTACTTAATGGTACTCATATCATTGAGTATGGAATGATGTACACATTGAGCTATCTCCGCATATACACTTGAAGCTTATCCATAAAACTTTGAATTGCATTGACTTTCAACCTGAATTGGAATTGTAAGGAATAGCCACACTATAGCTCATAGCTGATTTGGAGATTTAGCATTTTTGCTTACAATTTGCAGGCGTGCTATCAATTCACTACAATTTGGTGTTTAAGGAATAAACAGCTTTATGAAATTAATTTTTCTTAGAAAAGTTAAAAAAGATAGTTCTCATCAACCACTGATTTATTAGTAGTGAAAACAGAATTTTAAATTATAATATTTACCCCCTGGGCCTCATACAGCGCACGGGACTTTAGGGGGATTGAATAGGCCTCCAGAGACACGTAAACCTGTACATAGACAACAAGATAGTCCCTTATGATAGATTAAAGGAATTAGCCCCCCTTCGGACCAGGGACTTTTTCCGATACCTACAGGTACGCGACTTTGCTGCCCGTAAAAAAATACGCATGGTGGCCACAACCTCTTCCAGGAAAAGACACCACAGGGAACGATATCACTGCTCTACTATCACATTAGCACAGAATCCAACGAATGGGGGAAACTGCGATATACAGACCAATGGGAGGCTGACCTGGGGGAACAATTGGAGGGGGTGGAGTGGGGAGATATTTGGAAGGTAAGCGCACAATCCTCCATCTGTGTAACATTCCAAGAGCAAGCGTATAAGACCCTTTTCTAGTGGTACACCACCCCGGTCAAACAATATCATATGAAGACAAGCACCACAGACACATGCTGGAGGCTGTGCGGGGAGAGTGAGAGTTACATACACATGTGGTGGCAATGCCCCAAAGTGAGTGAATACTGGAAAAAGGTGGTGGGACTAAGCTCTCACAGATGAAGCTCATGCACGACCCCTGGGCCTGACTCCTTTTCAGACCTACCTAGGGGTTAACCAGACATGAACAGAAATAACTTAAAGGACCACTATAGTGCCAGGAAAACATACTCGTTTTCCTGTCACTATAGTTCCCTGAGGGTGCCCCCACCCTCAAGGTCCCCCTCCCACCGGGCTCTGGAGAGAGGAAGGGGTTAAACACTTACCTTTCTCCAGCACCGGGCGGGGAGCTTTCCTCCTCCTCTCCTCCTTCCTCGCGACATCATTGGCTGAATGCCCATGCGCGGCAGGAGCCGCACGTGCATTTAGCCGGTTGCATAGGAAAGCATTTACAATGCTTTTCTATGGACGCTGGCGTCTTCTCCCTGTAATTTTCACAGCGAGAAGCACGCAAGCGCCTCTAGCGGCTGTCAATAAGACAGCCACTAGAGGTTTTGGAGGCTGGATTAACCCTAATATAAACAGCAGTTTCTCTGAAACTGCTTTGTTTATAAAAAAAAGGGTTAATCCTTGAGGGACCTGGCACCCAGACCACCTCATTAAGCTGAAGTGGTCTGAGTGCCTAGAGTGGCCCTTTAACAAGGTCTATCCCTAGTAACTGTCCCTAGTTACAGCCAAAATAAAAGACAACCATCTAATGGACAAACTGACGGCACAAGTTTGACACTCAGTCAAGACCTTTCAAAAGGTGTGGGACCTGTGGGAGCAATATGTGGTATATGACGGGAGGGAGGGGTGGCACTGGAGACGTGGGAGAAACTTCACAGGCGGGGTGGGTGGCCACGTGTAGGCAAAGTGCGGTTGGCGCTCTGAGAGCTCTGGAGGGGACCAAGGGCAACTAAACTACGACTGCAGCATTCTTTGGTGTAGGCTAGGTGGGTGCCTGGCGCTCTTTTGCCTGGGGTCCCTCGGGTGAAGGTGGGAGGACCCTTGGGGGGGGCATGCGGGCGGCGGATGCAGGGGGTCCTCAGTGGGGGGAAAGGAGGCTGGGCGGAAGGATAGTTCCCGCCCCACAGCCCCGCTGCATCATTGCACTTCATTGTATTTTATTACACTTCATGTTTTTTAGGTTTTTCTTTATGTTCTCTTTTTTTTTACACCACTAAAATGTAAAATTCTGATGGAATGCATACAAGTCAAATGTTATTGTCTGAAATGTTATATGCACTAACAAAATTACCTTTCTGTCTGTAAACAAACAATACTTATATTTTGACTCAGCTTTTGTGTAAGCCTATTCTGTCATACCGCAGCATTTCTATCAGTGCAAAAATAAAGAATTAAAAAAAATTCTAATATTTAAAGGGAAATCATGACAATAAACATTTCAATGTTCTTGGACCTTACTATCTCTTGTAAAAAAATAAAATAAAGAAATGAACCAGCAAATGGTGCAATAATGTAATGCCATAACCCTCAGTCGAATTATATTATTATACACTTGTTATTGTCTGTTCCTGTTCTTTTGTAATGAATTGTAAAGACTAATTAGATGTTCATTATATCAGTAACATTATTACATGATTTAATTAGTGTTTAGAAGTAGACATTTAGAAGTAGACATTAAATATATTACCAGAATCCTGCTCTACTAAAAAATCAAGTACAATTTAAAGCTCATATGTAAAGAGATATTCACTAGTGATTTAATTTAAATCCAAACAATTTCAAATAAATGTACATATTTTAAAGCAACACCACCTCCTGGTGGAATGTTTAGGAATTATTTCTAAGACTTTGAAAGATTTAGGTAATTTAGATCCAGTGTTATAAATACGCTTAGGTGGTTATTTGCTAGGCACAGAATGTTTCACTATTATTTACTGATGAGAAATAATATCTAATATTTTCAGCAAAGGCTACAAGAAAGAAAACTCTGAATTTATGGTTCCCTTTGGCATAATGCAGTGCATAATAATTTGGACTTTTATCATCAGTTCCTGAATGCATCCAGCCATTTTACAATAGACGGGGTACCAGTCAGAACCGACACGGACATACAAATATTATGTAACAAAAGTAGTGAGTGGAGCAAAGAGAAACACCAATAGAAAGATAATGAGCGAATAAAAATAAAATATATGGAATACAACCTTACAGAAACGTATATGGTGATTCCTCCAAGGAGTATTGTATCATGTAAGGGAAAAGAGAAAGTATATGCAGTGATAGTGCAGATGGTAAGTAACTGCAGATTATTCACATATAATCAATATGTTCAATATAGCTTATATAGCCTTGATTATTTGCTTCATATAAAAATGACATAGATTTAATATCTGCCACATGCAGAGAAAAAACATAAATACATAGATCAATAAAAACAATAAGAAGCAATATAAGCAGGGCCGGATTAACATAGGGGCTGATGGAGCTGCAGCTCCAGGCCAAGGCCCATGGAATAGGCCCATTTAAAAAAAAAAAAAATAAATAATAATTATTATTATTTTTTTTTTTTACACACTACTCTTAGGTTTACCACCTAACTGGTATTTTACTGGCACAGCCGGTATTTGAGTGTGCCTGGCCGTGCCGGTATTGCAGTAATACCGGAAATACAAATGCAGGTATTTTTCTCAGAATAAATGGAGATTACTCTGCAATACCAGCACCGGCCAGCAGGGGTCACTGTGTGTGGAGAGAGGCAGGGATAGGAAGTTACAGCATATCCCTGCCTCTCTCTACTACTCACGGATCCATGGGGGAGTAGCAACACGGCACAGAGTCCAGACAGCAGCTCTACAGTAAGTGAGGGATGGGGGGAAAGGCAGCAGGGACACATGGGGACACATGGGGACACTGAGACACTAGGGGACACTAAGGGACATATGGGGACACTGAGACACTAGGGGACACAGACACATGGGGACACAGACACTAGGGGACACTGATACACTAGGACACATTGGGACACAGACACTGGGAGACCTGGGAACACTGAGACACTTGGGGACACTGGAAAACATGGGGACGCTGAGACACATGGGGACGCTGAGACACATGGGGACACTGTGAGACATAGGGACATTGGGAGACACTGAGACATTGGGACACGGATACACTATGTCCCCATTTCTCCCAGTGTTCCCATGTCCCCCAGCCAGTGTCCCTAGTGTCTCAGTGTCCCCAAGTCTCCCAGTGTCTGTGTCCCCATGTCTCCCAGTGTCCCTATATGACCCAGTGTCCCCATGTCTATGTCCACAACTGTCCCCATGTCTCACAGTGTCCCCAAGTGTCTGTCTCCTAGCCAGTGTCCCCTAGTCTCCCAGTGTATGTGTTCCCATGTCTCTGTGTCCCTAGTGTCTTAGTGTCCCCAAATGTTTCAGTGTCCCCAAGTCTCTCAGTGTCTGTGTCCCTAGTGTCTCAGTGTCCCCATTTCTCCCAGTTTCCCTAAATGTCTCAGTGTTCCCATGTCTCCCAGTGTCCCCATGTCTGTGTGTTCCCGGGTCTCTCAGTGTCCCCATGTCTCTCAGTGTCCCCGGGTCATACTGTGTCCCCAGTATCCTAGTGACATGGGGACACACTGAGACATTGGCACACTGGGTGACATGGGGACACTGAGACACTGGGAGACTAGGGGACTGGGCGACATGGGGACACTGACACTGTGATACATAGGGACACTGAGACACTGGGTGACTTGCAAGACTGAGACACTGGGAGACATTGGGAGCAATCCATCTATACAGCAGAATCAAACTGTGAGTAATTTGTTGGTGATTTTACAGATTTTTCTCTGATGTCACTCCTTGTGATTATCCAAATGATTAAGGCTGGTATTTTTCCCCAAGAAAGGTGGCAACCCTAACTACTCTTCACATACTCTTGCTTAAAGGAGCACTATAGGGTCAGGAACACAATCATGTATTTCTGACCCTATTATGTTAAAACCACCACCCTGGCCCCTTCTTGCCTCCCTAAGTATAGTAAAATATAACTTGTATTCAAGTCTGCAGCTGCTGGGTCTGCCTCTGAACTGACTGTCTGCTGACATCATCAGAAGTGGTGGTCTGAGCAAATTACAATACTTGCCCATAGGATTGGCTGAGACTGTCAACTAGGCAGATCAGGGGCAGAGCCATCACAAGTCCAACATAGCCCTGGCCAATCAGCATCTCCTCATAAAGATAAGTTTCGTCTGCAACAGGCTCCTCCCCCTTTCGTGTTGCAGACGGAACTTGGAGCAGAGACTTTAACATAACCGCGAATTTGTGGATCCAACCGAGCCCTGCATGCAAGTCACAGTCTGCTTGCCATCCCATTGCTACAAGCCTGTATAGTGAGTTACAGCGTATGCTGTTTTACTCACCATCTTTTCTAGTAAGGGGCAAATCACTCTCCTTATATTGCTTCTTATTGTTTTTATTGATCTATGTATTTATGTTTTTTCTCTGCATGTAGCAGATATTAAATCTATGTCATTTTTATATGAAGCAAATAATCAAGGCTATATAAGCTATATTGAACATATTGATTATATGTTAATAATCTGCAGTTACTTACCATCTGCACTATCACTGCATATACTTTCTCTTTTCCCTTACCTGATACAATACTCCTTGGAGGAATCACCATATACTTTTCTGTAAGGTTGTATTCCATATATTTTTTTATTTTTTTTTTAAACCATATGGAGCATATTTAATAAAAAGTATGCATTAAATAAATATAAAATATACATTTAAAAGATAATTGTAACTCAAAAATAAGGGATTAAACTCATCAACCTCATTATTATTAGTTTATTTTTAGAGGGGCAAAAAACTGGTGTTCTATATTTACAGAACCTAGGGACGTTCTACAAAAAAATCTGTGGAGCTATATTCAACTTGCACAATCACCTTTTCTTCATTTCGTTCATTTGTATATGTAAGTGTATCTAGTGACTGTACACTATGGTGTTTTTGCTGCATGCTGTACTATTAGCACGTTTATTAATAAGCGCCACCCCTTTTTTCTTTCTATTTTTTTTTTTTTATTTTTTATTTTTTTAAATTTTTTATTTTTGTAGTGCAGGTGATTACAGAGTATTGTCATACGCCACAACAGCGTTCATTTTCATAAGGTTACAGATGCGTTAAACAGTGGCATAAGGAACTTGCACAAAATTTTAGTTTTTGTTAAACATGCTTAGTTATACGATTTATGTATATGTTAGCAATCTAGTTGACAGACGAATATTACTCAGTGTTGCTACTATATGTATGGGGGTTGTATAATATTCTCTAGCCAGTCTATTTGGCTCTATGCATTCTAAGCGTAGTAGATTCAGTGTTTTATCACGAATAGTAAGAGCATGCAGGTTTACGAATACACTAAGCGATTAGCTACAAGCTAGGATTGACATGAGTGTCCTAGCCCCCCCCCCCCCCCCCTGCCCTGACAAAACAATATTGCCCAGTGGCCCAATTAAGTATACAATTTAAGACAAACAACTTAATTGCAGGATGGGTTAATCCGGCGTGTGGTGAAGCATTTCAGGGGCGCAGATGCTTGTCTCCAGGCGTTGGGTTCAGCTGTGGAGTGTCCAGAGAGGGTTAAGCAGTTCTTAACGGGTGCTGGAGTAGGATAAGTCTCTGTAGGCTCGTACCTTCGCGGGAGCTGGTGAGAGTACGTTCTTACGACTTGTTTTGCCGCTTGATTGAGGGTTCTCCCTTCCGGTTTGAGGGAGCCCGGTCGACTTTCTAGGGTTTGTGTAGGCCCGGTCGGGATTCACTCTGCACGGTGCGTGGTATATGGCGTCGTATCGCATTGCAGGTCCCCTCTCATGGAGTCCGACGGCTGGCTCACCGGTGAACAAGTCGCTTTGCCATACGCCTGGTGGATTTAATAGCCGTTTCTCCCAGGTGAGGTGGATAGTACAGGGTAGGTGTTGCTGCGTTCCGTGCTCCACCATTAGTCTCGGCGTACGTGGGCTGGTTGAGCGGGAAGTGCTTTCCCTTGTTTGCAGGTCGGAGCTTGGCGGCCATCTTGGGCCCGACATGTGGACTGCAGTGCGGGTGGGAGACTCAGGATGCTGGCTTGGTAGGTTGGGTCTCAGAGGTGTGGACCGGGATCACCCCCCCGGTCCATAGGGGGGGGAACGGGGCCGGCATCCCCGCGGGTCCGACTCCAAGCCCCGAGCAGTATGCGGCAGGGCAGCGGCCGTCCGTCCCGCTCGCCTCTGGAGTAGGCCTCAAAAAGGGTCGGATAGGTTTCCTCGTCCAGGGGACTGTAGCCCGTAGGGCCAGCCTCGCCCTGGGCCCCAGGGCTCTCTGCCCGCCAAGGGCCACCGTTGCCGGCAAGTTTTTGCGAAGAATTATGCTTAAAATCGCCTGTTTAAAGGCTAGGCTGTAGGAGCTGGTCTAGCATGCGACCAGCCGGCTCGGCGGTCCGGCCCCGCCCCCATATATTTTATTTTTATTCGCTCATTATCTTTCTATTGGTGTTTCTCTTTGTTCCTCTCACTACTTTTGTTATATTACTATTTGGTGGTATTTTTGGAGAATTGCACCAGAGTGTGAAGAAAATTTTAACACCATTAATCTAACTTAAGCATCCAGATTGTATTTTTTTCATACAAATATTATGCATGAATACTTCTTTCATTTTAACAGTAGGCCTGGTGGCCTCAATTAAACTTGACGGTGGTAAGTTCAAGGTAAGTTCAGGAGTTACCATAGCTTCTCTTTATCTCAAATTTGTTTTATTAGTAGCTCAAAAAAATTTAGATTCTTGATACAAGTTCATGTGAAATGAAGCTTATATTAAGTCCCTAGTAAAAGAAAAAGAAAAAAGCTGCAGAATTTGGTGTTGGTCCATGAATCAATCAATTATAATAAGGCATCAGGTTATAAAGAGTACTATAAAGGCATACATTAAAAATATATATTGTCTTTTCCTCCAACACCAGCTGATGTATAACCACTACAGAATGTCTGCTGCCACCCACCTCTAGAACCCATCTGTTTCTTCTCCAAAACTACGACTATCTACCTGACCTCCAAAACTATGTCTATCTCTCCCCTCCAAAATCCCATCTATCACTCCCTCCTCAACAATGTCATCTACGTATCCCAGTTCTAAAACCTTTTGTTTCCCTTCCACATCTCTCTTTATCACTCCTTCCTTTTTAATAGTCCATAACCACTTTATATCTCCATAACATCACCATCGTATCACCATAACATTTTCTTGACATTTACGTAACCTCCACAACTCCATATATTTCTTTCCACTTCTCAGTCCATCCTTTTCATATTTCCATGACCATACCTTCGTTAACCCATGCAGTTTGCTCCAGATAATGGAACTGTGTAGTGGTGTAGACCTAAAATGCCATATGCCCACCAGAAAAGGTTGTTCACTGAAGTGAGAATTGAAAATGAATTTTAGGCGACAGTACCCTTCTGAACTGAAGGCCATAGCATAGCCGACTGCGAGAAGGTTTCCCATTCAGCTATTTTTTACCTTAAGTCAGAAATTCACTTTGAATTCTCACTTTAGTGCATAGCATTAACACTGACAATGCACAAGGAGAGAATATCACTGACAAAGAAAAATACAATTATAAGATTCAAAAGAAAAAAAGAAAACGAGTTGCAGATTGGCACAAAATCAGACAGCCAGTAAGGGAAGGGAGTATTACCTCCACTGCACATGATGAATGAAGTCAGATAGATAGTTGTCGTTTTGAAGAAGAAACAATGGGGTTCTAGAGGTTGGTGACAGCAGAAGTTCTGTAGTTGCTCAAATATTGGAGTGGGGGGCACTGAGAGGAGTGGGCTGAAGACGGCCTGGCCCAGGCAGTCCATTCGGTGGCCCGCTGACCTTAGGGTGCCCCAAGAGCAGGCGCTTATTACTTGTTTACCTGGACAGCAGGTGCCTACTCCGCTAAAATATACTGGGGGGAGGAGGCAGGATGCAGAAGTGGTGGCGAAGGAGCGGTGATCTTTCAGTTCATCACACTTCCTCCTTGAGCGACACCTCTGGTGATGCTGGGACCCATGATTATGACGTCACTCCTGTCTCGGCATCACTAAACAGTGCACAAGGGAGTAGTGTGAGGAACTGGTAGAAAGCAGGAGCTCCCATTGACACCAGGGAGAAAATCCCCACTGGACCCCATAGAGAGGACCGGCACCAGCTCTCCTAAAGGTAGGGAGGCTGGATGGGTCTAAAAAAATAAACACATGAACTAAACTTAATTTATGCGTGTGTGTGCACAAATGTGTTAGTGTCTGTCAGTGTATGTGTATCTCTCAGTGTGTGTCTGTCTGAGTGTGTCTGTCAGTGAGTGTGTTTCAAATCTGTGAGATTGTGTCTGTCATTGAGAGTGTGTCAGTGTGTATGTCTGTCACAGAGTGTTTCACATCAGTGAGAGTGCGTGTCTGCCATTGAAAGTGTGCCTGTCAGCGAGTGTGTGCCTGTCAGTGTGTTTCTCTGTGTGTATGAGTCAGTGTATATATATTTATCTACGAGTGTGTGTGTATCTGTGTGTGTATGTGTCAATATGTGTTTCAGTGTTTATGTGCGGTAGGCAGTGTACACCAACTGTACATACAAGCATATTCAAACACAAACACTAAACACAAGTACACCACTGCCTTCAAATAGCAACAGTACATACAAACAAACAACTGCATTACAACTAGAGGGTAAGGGTGGATGGGGGCTGGGAGGGGGGTGTTGTACATGGGAGAAGGGGCACGCAATGTTCTGCTCCGGGCGACCGTAACTCTTGTTATGCCACTGGTTGTGGGACCCACTGTAGGACTGCTCCTGACAAGACTAAAAACTCATGAAGAAGTAAATAGTTGCAGATTTTATTGTTTTAGCCATATAGCCCCAAACAGAGGGGACACTTAATGGTTCTTGAACATATCTTGTATTAATGAAGAATACATAGGAAGGCAACAGATATGTTGTACACACAGACACATGTATGGTAAAATACAAATACATCAGGAGATTACACATAGATACTTTATGTCTACAAGATGTAACGGTATGTCGACAAAAAATGTTATATCCCACTGGGAAGACCCTGTTTGTAACCATAATATTCTAAAGGAAGAAAATGGATCAATGACATCTGCCTGGTTAAGTGCAAAATCAGCTAAATTCATACAATAATAAAAGAACATTGTATTTACTTCCGCAGTTATATAGGCTGAAAAAAGACTGCATTGCATCCATTAAAAAAAAAAATCATTGCATCTATTTGAACACATTGATCCAAAAGACAGGGTAAACTCCAGTTTGATGCTAATTTAATTTGTGCCACGGATGGGGAAAATTAATTCTTGACTCCAATGTTGCAGTTAGATTTCTCATTGGTTAACAAGCTGTTATCAACAGCATATTCCATTCCCCCTCCTCCCCAAAAAAATAATAAGCCAGAAATTGCTTAAAAATACAAAAAAAACCCCAACATATTCCATATAAAAACATATCGGTTTACATATTTATTGTTTCACTGCCATCATGAAACATGACTGCCATGAAGGGTTGCATGAGGTTTGTAATAATCTCTAGGTAGGCGTTGCATGTCAAAGTAACTTCCACATAAATGCCAGGACCCAAGGTTTCCCAGCAGAACATTGCCCAGATAATGTGGATGCTACTTTGACACGTACCACCTACCTAGAGATTGTTGCAGACCACATACTGGTATAGTATTCTCTGATGGCAGTGTTTTTTTAAGCAGGATAATGTACCTTGCCGCACTGCAAAAATTGTTCAGGAATGGTTTGAGGAACATCACAAAGAGTTCAAAGTGTTGCCTTCGACTCCAAATTCACAAGATATCAGTCCGACTGAGCATCTGTGGGAAGTGCTGGAAAAACAAAACCGATCCATGGACGCCCCTCCCAGCAACTGTAGGAATTAAAGGATCTGTTGCTCACGTCTTGGTGCCAGATACCACAGGACATGTTCAGAGGTCTTGTGGAGTCCATGCCTCAATGCATCAGAGCTGTTTTGGCAGCCAAGGGGGCCTTTACAATATTAGGCAGGTGGTTTTAATGTTGTGGTTGATCAGTGTATACTTAAAGAGACACATTAGGCACCCAGACCACTTCAGCTACTTTTCTACTTAGTCCTGCAATGTAAATCATTGCACTTTTGAGAAACTGCAACAATTACCTCGTAGGACTAGGACTGTCTCTCTTGGCTGTTAATCAGACAGCCACTAGAGGCTCTTCCTGCTTGCTAGGCGACTATTGGTCACCTAACTAATGCTGGATGTCCTCACACTCTGCATCCAGCATCAGTTACATCCCCAAAGGAAAGCATTACAATAATGCTTTTCTATGGGGAGGGCCTAATGAGCTTGCTGTGTTTGCAATGGAGGGAGGGAGGGGGATAGTGGAGATTGTCCATTCCCCTTTTTAATTTTGCAGCTTGCCTTTGCACTTCTTCTAGTCTCATAATATCTTTAACATGAGAGTCATACATTGCACCACATATTTATAGTGGATCTTATCATTGATATAAAACGAGCATTAGCAACTGCTTCTTGATGTTGCATATTATTGCCCAGTCTGTTTTCCATAACTATTAACAAGTTCTTCTCATGTATTGTTGTCTCTAACACAGCACTATTTAGGCTATAAGTTGCATGTGTATGCCTCATCCATCCCATAATAAGGGATAGCTTCCCATAATGTATTTGAATCCTTCTGCAACAAAGTAATATCCTGCTCACACTGTATTACCTTGACTAGCTTCATGTCATTTGCAAGCACTGACATTGACTTTCGATGCTCACTGCAAGACCATCATTACAAAGATTACATAGAAATGTATCCAGACAAGACCCTTGAAGGAGAAGGATTCTACTTGTGTGATGTGAACATTTTCCATGAATAACTGTTCTTTCCAATCTATCTTTAAAAGAAAACTCTAAGAATCAAAACCAGCATATCGTGATGTAGTGGATTTGGAGCATAGACGCTGTCCCATTTCTTTTAAAATGTAAATAAAACATTGTCACTTATCAACAACAGAAGATTGTCTGCAAACATACAGTGCTTCTAGTCATTGTCAACCCCAAGAATTATTTCCTTCCTGAGACATTTGATTTTCGATGGTCTTCATTTTCCGCATCATCATGCACTGCATGCTGATTACGAACACAAATAATAAAGAATAATTTAAATTTATTAAAAGGATACTAGAGTTACCAAAACAACTTAAGCTTAATGAATCAGTTTTGGTGTATAGATCATGCTCCTGCAGTCTCACTGCTCAATTATCTGCCATTTAGGAATCAAATCACTTTGTTTATGCAGCTCTAGTCACACCTCCCTGCATATGACTTGCATAGCCTTCCTAAACACTTCCTGTAAAGAGTCATCTAATGTTTATCCTTCCTTTATTGCAAATTCTGTTTAATTTAGATTTTCTTATCTCCTGTTCTGTTAATAGCTTGCTAGACCCCGCTGGAGCCTCCTGTGTGTGATTAAAGTTAAATTTACAGAGCAGGAGATAAAAAAGTTAAACGTAAGTTACATCTGATTGAAAATTAAACCATTTTGATTTAATGCAGGCTGTGTCAGTTGCAGCAACGGGAGGTGTGGCTGGGTCTTCATAACGAAAAACAAAGTGATTTAACTCGAAACTTTCCAATGCAGCTCAATGAGAAGTCTTTGCAAGGCAAGTTTTGTGGGTAAGATCCAGTGAGTTAAACAACCAGGAAGTAACAGGACCATTGTCTGATTGACAGCCAGGAGGTCGGGGTGTAACAAGCTTCATTTATAAAAGTGTCAATTTCTATTAATATCTATACTTTTTGTAATATGAAAAAGATGACACTCTTCACGCACAAAGCACTTTAGCAAGCTGAAGTGATTTGCTGTCCAGGATAAATTACCTTTTTTCCTGAGATGTTCCATTTTCTTTCATATCGTATTAAAGAATTAGCAAATTATGCCATAATCCAATTCAAACAAGGCAAAGTCAGGGCAAACATTGCAAATGAAAAGGTGAACTAGAAACATTGTTTGAAGGAACACTATAGGGTCAGGAATACAAACATGTATTCCTGACCCTTTACTGTTAAAACCACCATCTAGCTCTCCCTAGATATAGTACAATCTTACTTGTCTTCAAGTTTGCAGCTGCTGCTGCCTCTGCCCCTGATCTGCCTGATTGTCTGACATCAACAGAAGTGATGGTCTGAGCCAATCACAATGCTTCCTCATAAGAAGACAGTCAAGGAGGCAGTACGGGGCAGAGCCAGCACAAGTCAAACACAGCCCTGGCCAATCATCATCTCCTCATAGAGATGCATTAAATCAATGCATCTCTATGAAGAAAGTTCAGTATCCTAATGCAGAGGGTGGAGGCACTGAATGACAGTGCTGCTCACTGTGCAGCACTGCCCCATGAAGCATCTGTAGTAGCAGTGGCCAGTTGAGTTATCACTAGGCTGTAATGTAAACACTGCATTTATTCTGAAAAGACAGTGTTTACTGCAAAAAGCCAGAAGGGAATGATTCTATTCACCAGATCCAATACAATAAGCTGTAGTTGTTCTGGTGACTATAGTGTCCCTTTAATTTATCCTCTTCTCTGTATATTTGTGGTATGCTGACAACCTGGTATAGAACATTTAACATTGTTTAACAGGGAGCTAAAAAGGAGAAGCCCCATATCAGAATAAAGAGGTATGAATTTTTATATCTAATTTTATTCTTCACATTTCACAAATGCATATTTGTTAGATATTGGGATAAATAAACAATATTTAAACCCATTGAACTGGCATTTTATTATAGTACAATAAAATCATCACTGGGTGTTATAGTGTACTAACCACATTAAAGTTTGTTCACTTTAGTTATTAAAAATAAAGCATTTTGGTTTTAGCTTCAGAAACCTACATCTTTGTGGGCCAGTGTGAGATGTGAAAAATAGGTACAATATGGTTGGTAAAGAAAAAAAATATATTCATTCCTGCATTAACTATGATGTTTTTTAAAAAAATATATAATAATATGAGGCTTTCTAAGAATAAAAAAACTGAAAAACTTGCATAGATGTTTTGAAAAATAAAAACGTAATTTCTATATGCTATGCAACGAATTTTAAAGTGGGGATTTGAAGGCTCTCTGCTCTAGAAACGTAGGTGGGAAAACACACTGGTCGTGATATTCCTGATGTGGAATAACAATGTATATTGTGTGATAATAATCCTGTGAGCCACTGCACAAATCAAATTGAAAGAATTAAAAAGGTGTATGTTTAGATGATTGTTTAAGTTTTCACTTAACAGCAGTCTATAATTGCAACTTCTCTTTTATGCATTGTTTATGTGCTAGTTATATAAGTGATAGTGTTTTGTTATCAGAAAAGGGACTTGGCAGAGAAGAGGTAAGTCAATAAATACTGTTTCCTTACTCGCTTTAGAGACAATATGAGCTGAGATTCTAGTAGACTACAAGAGCTAACGTTCTTTGCTTTTTTTTCCCGAATGACATAAATGCTTGAAATATTTTTACATCAATATTTTCTGTGATTTTTACGTTTTTGAGATAAGGCGTGTAATTAAACCGCAGAATGCAATTTGTACAAAACAAATTACACCGGACTGAGGACTAAGCATGACTCCTGCCATTATACATATTAAGACTAAGAAAATAGACATAAACATTAGCATATAAGGAGGTCCATTTGTTGAAATTGTTACGGTATTGTTAACAATGGTTAATGATGTCCTGTTTTGGAATTTTTAATGAATAGATCTCTAAGCATTTCACTTTATGTTTCTCTTTGTGCGAACGTTGGAAATCAAATAGTTACATTGTTAATGAGCCCTGAAAATATGTTATATTGTTTTTTTTATTTTATTTTTTTTTTCAGAAAAGAAGTGACATCCAGCAGCTTTGAACAAAGCGTGTGATCAGGATAAAAAGTAAAAGGCAATTTGTAAAATTATATATGTTTTCTAGACTGAGAAAAGGAAGGTTGAGGTTTAAAGCCTGTAGCTATTTCTGCTTTGTACTAATTGGCTCTATGACAACATAATGAACAGGTTTGAAGCATTTTCAGTTCTGCATTGCTACCAGTGAATATTACAAGAGAGCACATTACGGCTGCCTACATTATCACAAATCGTTGCGCCACTATGGGCCACCATAATGCCCAAAAATGTTTGCCTATACTCATCATAGTGGGCCTAAAATTAACTTCATCAATACAGCTTTAAAAAAAAAAAAAGAAAAAAAAAAGTGACTTGTTAGATGTGGAGTTGATAAGCTGTTTTCATTATACAAAATATTTAGAAGAAAAAAGAAAGGAGAAAAAAAAGAGTATAGCAGTATTTAAGCTGTAAACATACATTCCACATTTTCAATAATCTAAAGAGGAAAGAATATTTCAAAAAATGAATATCGAAAATAAACAGATAAAGTTGTCATGCGATATTTGAATGTCTCTGAAAGAAAGGGTTTTAAAAAAAAAATTATCTGTATTTTTTTTTTAGAAATTCTAGAAATTTTATAGAATTAAAAAAATTACACATTAAACTAATTTATCTACTGTATGCCTCTGCAAAAAAGGCAACAAACGAATAAGTATTTTATGGCTGCCGATACAGGTTTATTAATTAAATAAGATGATTCTATGTATATTTGTGGAGTAGAAGGGGATATTTTGAATAATAAATAATAATAACAAAGTATTTAACCAGGAAAGGTACATTCAGATTACTCTGGTTTTCAAGTACGTCCTGGGGATGTTACCTAAGCCCAACATCAAGGGGTTGTTACGATTACCCAACTTAATGGCACTCAATTTGTTAAACAATGTCAAGATTTTAGTGATAGGCTGAGTATCTTCTAACACACTGACTTTAGCCCATCACAGACATGAATTTTAATATGTGTTAAATATTTAGTTTTTAGTGTAATTTACTGCATTGGGTTTCTGGTGTAAAGTCAGAAAATACTCGCAGAGTGAAATGTTCACCTCCGAACTGCTATTTGAATGAACTTTTAACAGGGATTGTAAGTAGCTTCAATAGGCATAATCAATTAAAGAAACACTGTTTGTTGCTCGAAGTTGTTTTTGCATGTAACTCATTGGAACATGAACTTCTGAACTGACTTCTCATTTTATGTTGAATTATTTTTTTAAAAGTTGTTCATTAGCAATATATCATTGCCTGTTGTTATCAATGTCAATAGACTTGTATTTTCTTCCAATAGAATTTATCATACACTGAGTGTTATCACCGTATTTAATATTAACATTAAAGGGACTCTCAAGTGCCAGGAAAACTTATTTGTTTTCCTGGCACTACAGGACCCTGCAGTCACCCCATCTCTCCCACCTTAAAACCAGTCACGGTGAGACAGGTGCGGCATAAGAGAAAAGGAGAGTAAAATGGCCTTTGACCTCCAGAGAGAGGGGGACTGGAGACCTAATCCTGCATTTCAGCATTGTATGTCAGGAATACGTGTTTGTATAACACTATAGTGTTCCTTTAAGAGCACCAAAAAGGCACAAAAGCAAACCTTTCCAAAATGTGTATAATTAACAATATCAATGTTTAATCACAGATAATTAACTGGGCTAAAGGCCCAAGTGAGAGTAAGCAAAGAGGAAAAAAGATATGAGAGAAAAGGATAAAAAGGAGATTGGATAATACGTTGCGGAGTTGGGAGAACAGTAGGAGCCACAATCAAAACATACCAGGCTATCGACCCAAATATTCTTCCCAGGGATGCCAGATATTTTGCAATATAGATATAGACTTTCTGATTTTGGTTGTTAACTTATCCATTAGAGAGCAGTCTCCTAATTTGAGTCTCTTAAACCTCTATCCAATATAAGAACTGAGTCTTGCAACCAGCTTTGAGCCAAAGCCCTTTATCTTTCTCACAAGCAAAGATCTATCACAATAAATCTGTGAAAATGCTACGTAAGAGTTCATGTATCTGCTCCCAAAACAGGACCACGATGGGGCATGGCCACAACATATGGATATGTACCTCGACCTCCCCAACTGTACATGATCTTCTTAGATTTTAACGCCTTAAGGACGAAGGCAATTAAAGGGACACTATAGTCACCCAGACCACTTCAGCTCAATGCGCATTCGGCTCCGCTGACGTTGCTCTTTTCAGAGAAACTGCTATGTTTATAATAGGGTTAATCCAGCCTCCAAATCCTCTCACTGGCAGCCGCTAGAGGCGCTTGCGTGATTCTCACTGTGAAAATCACAGTGAGAGCACGCAAGCGTCCATAGGAAAGCATTGTAAATGCTTTCCTATGCGACTGGCTGAAAGCGCGCGCAGCTCTTGCCGCACATGCGCATTCAGCCGAAAGGGAGGATCGGAGGCGGAGAGCTCCCCGCCCGGCGCTGGAATAAAGGTAAGTTTTAACCCTTTCCTCATCCCAGAGCCCGGCGGGAGGGGCACCCTCAGGGCACTATAGTGGTCCTTTAAGTGGCAGATAAGACAGGTTAGAAATATTTTATTTGTAGATAGTGGATACATTATTATATTACAATATATACAAGCAGTTCTCAGGATGAGTGAAAGGGTGAAGATAGGACATTAGATATAGGACACAGGACTGAAAATGGAGTGTATGGAGGGAGCATAAAATTGGTAGGCGGGAATATGTAAATTCCTGGAATCTATTGCCTAGGCCTCTGGGAGTAACTGAGAGAAACACAGTTTATGTTTAATTGTTATGTATACCAATATTTATGCACAGAAATTGACAGTATTTACATTAATGCACATCATTTTATTGTTGTATTTGCATAGAATGCTGTATGGAATGTCTTTGTATCTCCCTCACATGTAGGTTTATTCTCTTTGGTCTGTAATAAAAAAAAATAAAAAAAATACAACTGCTAACATGTATAATGAGACCCATGTGGATAACAACGTACACCTGCTGTCCAGGGCCGGTTTTAATCTCGCTCCGATGGCCACTGGGGAACCCACTGTGTTACTCTGGCTCACTTACCTTACTATCATCTGGTAAATTATGGTATTGATTGCGGTGCCAGCCTCTTTCTCCATACTACATTTTCATCATCATTCCTCACAGATCATCACTGCTACAGGCTTATATTGCAATTGTACATAAGCTTCTTATTTAATTGACACCCTTTAGTTTCTTAACATTTTCTTTATGCAACATTATACTTTAAAGGGACACTATGTAACATCTATTTTAAGCTTTTGTTATGGTGCTATGATACTGTCCCTGATTTTGAACAATTTAGTTTCACTATGAATGGGTACATTTTAACTTTGCTAGCAAAAGTATAGATCATCCTAGTTAACACTCCCCAACTTCACTTGCCTATCAATTCTTGATATAAAAGGTCTATGTGGTCAATTGACAGCGAGAAAATGAGAACTCTCTTAGCATTGGCACACTGGAGAGGAGTCGAGTAAAAAAAAACAAAAAAAAAAACATTACAGTTCCTAAAGGAAATAAATCCATTACTGTTTAGAAGTTTAAAATGTCTGATTGGACAGTTTGCTTTTTTCAGCATTTTTACTTGGAAAAACATGGGAGACCAACATTTGAGTACTTCAAACAAAACCTTATAAATGTACCTGGTTTCTGTTGTGACAAGTCGTACGTACAACAGAACATGCTGAAGGCCCTGCTCAAAGGGGGAGTGGGGTATAGTGACATAAGGAAAGTGTAAAATGGGGTGTAGAATGTTTTGTTATGAGTCAGTTATACTTGTATTACTCCCTTTGTTTTTTAATGAACTCTGATTTGGAAGCTCACACATTAGAACAAAGATACTCTTCAACATGTGAGTGAACTACATTAATGTATTCACTAAACAAAGTTATCCTAAATGGGAATGCACAATTACATTTTTCTTCCATGTTTTGTAGGATTGCAGCTCTTTTTTTAAACGTTGGTCAGATTTGCCATGTTTAAAATGTATATATAGAATAGTGGATGTTGATTTGCTTTACTGATCCCTCACATATTTGCTGTTGTTACTATTCCACTCAGAATTAGTTGTTTATTTTACAAGAAGGAACGTTGGCCCCTGAGTTTAACATCGGTCAGTCTCAGTTTTACAGAACTCTGGATTTGGTATGTTGCATTTAACAGGATTACTTTTAAATAAAATGTGACACACATTCCAGGGGTGAAATGAAACCGGCTAACCATAAAAATCCATAAAGGGACATATAAAATTCATAGCTGTGATGATTTTTTGGAACACAAACAATCAGATGGAACATTGAATTCTGCAATCAAATGTACCTGTTCCAAGGAAGTAACTATTGAAAGAGAACGAGACTGAAACAAGATCCTGCAGTGGTGGCAACAATGTCTAAATCAGGTTTATTCACTTTAGAGGCAGGGATCTAAGCACTAGCTTGTTCCGCTTTGACCATGGATAAAATTAGGGTATTAATAAAGAAAACCATTCCTTTCACTGAAAGCATCCAGTGACCAATGCCTATGATTGTCACCATATGACGTACATGCAATGAATGAATAATATATGCACATGCTGAACCTGGTTATGGATTAGACTTAACTGCTCAGATGTCCTTCTTTAAGGAACAAACCAGTTCATTTATTATGATTTAGCTGATTTTTTTTTTGATTTTTTTTTATTTCTTAGGACAGGTAGTGAAATAAATTTTTCTGATGAAAATATTCCTGCCGACAAAATGAATGGGGAATTAAAAATGTTGGCAATGAAATTATAAATCTTATACAGATACATAAAGAACAGTTCCATAGCATTTTAATGATAAAAAAAAAAAAAGGTTATCTCCTTTTATGGTCTCTATCTGGACTCCTGCTTTTTCTCTCTCTTCCTTTCTCCTTGTCTCTACATTTTCCACTCTCCTGCACCAGTTTCTCTCTGTAGTGATCTCGGCTTCTACTTCGGATTCTTCGCCGATGATCCTTGTTTGCACCATTACTTGGGCTTCTGCTAGATCTTGATCTGTGATGGCTTTTCTCTGATCGGTCTTCTTTGCGGGACGTCCGGCTGTAGTCTTCAGTTCTGTGTTGGTCTCTCCTTTCCTGATGACTCCCGGACCTCTCGTTTATGTCATAGCTGGTGCTACTCCTAGCATTGTCTTTATGGTCTTTCCTTTTACTACTTGTAGCATCTTCCGATATATTATTCTTCCTTGACGTGGGTCTTTCTTCTGAACCACTACCATCATCATGCTTCTTAGCAAGCTTTTCACGGTCTGTCTTCTTTTTTCGGTGTCTTTTCTCTTCCTCGCTCTCAGACTCACTGTCACTACTGGAAGAGTTACTGGACGAGCTGCTGCTACTGGAACTGTGGCTGCTGCTCTTGTGCTTCTTGTGTTTATTCTTGTTTTTTTTCTTCTGCATCTTTTTCTTTTTCTTGTCTTTTTTCTTTTTCTTCTCAAGACGATCTAATTTTCTGTTATTAAAATAAAATATTTAATGAAGTAATCTGTATTCACAATGTTTATATAAACACCATGCAGCTATATAAATGAAGGGGGTAAAGGATACATACTATGCGTTTTTCTCGGTGCATTCTAAATTACAGGAATGCAAGCAGCTTAACATTGTCCAAAATAGTGAGAAGTAGAACATATGCAAGTTCCACAGGTTTTGTAGGTGGTTATTTCAACAGCATTTTATAATAAATTGTACATATGGACAAGTGGGTAATTTAATTTAATGTGGATTATGGAACTACTCAGGAAAGGCCACATAATTAGCTTTTACTGGTGCATTCTATTAAGTATAGAAAAATATAGATTTACAAACCGAACACTATAACAGTATACGACTGTCTTGATAATGGTGGACCCATTTTGACATACAAACACATCAAGACTGACCCTAGTTCCAATAAATGGATTGTCCGAAATCAAAGGGTTCCAAATGTGACAAATGTCTGGACAGTCACAATTGGACAAGGATTCTCATTAAACATTCAACTGTAGGGTTGCTCCCCAAAGACAAACAAAAACACAAAACACAATTGTACCTTAAGAGCTTTTGTTTCTGTTTTGTGGTCAGAGATTTTAAAAACTCTACTTCTGGATCATCATCTTCTTCTTCAGCTTCACTTACAACAAAACCCTGGGAGAATAGAAAAACAAATAAACCAGGAATTGTAGAAAGGAGATTGGATGTTCAGACATTAGAAACACAGATAAAGAATACAGTGCAAACACTCCCATGGTGAACGGTGATCATTTTGGAATAAAATTTGTATTTACAGTTCACTTCTAGAAACCGGACAGGATTTTAAAATAAGAAACCTTGAAGGCATGGCGATGTAGGAAAAAAATAATAATTCACCATAATTTTAATACATTTACATAGCTTGTTAAAAAAAGAATTAGGGGGCGGGGCCGGGCCGCCGTGCTGAGCGGTCGCAGGACAGCTCGGCTCCTGCTAATAGAGGCACAAATAGCCTACTAATCGTGATTCTCGGAAAGATTTACCGGCAAAAACTGCGACCCAATGCTGGCGGTGAGTGAAGCGGACGGCCGCCGCAACGCTATCCTGCCTGACGGAGCCCGACATGCACGGAAGGCCTGCAGACCCGGTCCTGTTCCCCCCCCCTATGGACCGGGGGGTGATCCCGGTCCAAACCAAGCCAAGCCACGCTTACCAGCTCGCTATACAAGCATCGACATGCAGCCCGAGACCCGCACACAAGATGGCGGAGACCACGTGTGCAAGACCTGCACTCTCGGACGCAGGACGACCTGCAGCCATCACCCACTCTGGCACACAGGGCACTACCAAGTACAGGCCCAGACACCCGGAGATGCCCCTGGCGCATGGAGCTCAACAACCACCGCACACGTATATATCATTGCCGAGAGGCCCGCACACTCTTCATCTGAGCTGGGCGCTCACCAGGAGGAACCCCCCTCCCCCACAGCCTGCCATACACCCAGGGAGAAGCTAGGGGCCCGGCGGAACCCTGGGCCCATGGTCCTGAAGATGGGTCCAATGGCACAAGGGCACGAGTGCCTATCAAGGCCTCAGGCCGAAGACAAGCGGCCCTCGGAAGCAGCGTAGCCACAGCAGAGATCCTGGTCAGCGAGTTCGAGGCGCCAGATGCACGCGGGACTTTGGGCCCAATTTTGGCTCCCTGTTACTTGACAGCTCAAGGACTAACCCGAGTAGCAGACCTTTGGTGGTATTTGCTCCTCTCTTTGCTTCCAACAGGTCTCCCCTTGCCTAGCAAACGTACCTCTACCTAACCCTATCAGCTAACCCTAACCCGATGCTGATGTAGACAAGCTGGTTTAGCCTATTGGTAACCTCTTTAATTTTAGTAACTCACACAGCATGATGTATTACCCGATCTTTATACTATACTAACTAGACTAACTAAGCCTGCTACTCTATAATAAGTGCTTATTGTATTACCATTAACGTTATCACTATGCATGCCACTCTGCTGTCTCTTATTCTGTAACACTCTTGGGTTCGGGCAGCTATCCTCATGATGATCCTCGAGATATTCCTGTTAGTAAGCCTGGCGCAAATTCTCAGCGTGTTTTGACTTGTGTTTTAATATAACAATTATTCGCCTTTAACTGCTAAGAACCTACGCTATTAAGCCATGTATATCATACGTAATGTCCATCATCTTGACCTCTTTACTTTATTTTGTACCCTCTAAGTTAAGCTTGTCTATATAATATAAAACGAGGCTGTTAATCTTAGGAGATATTGCAATTTGTTATGATGTCTACAACCTGTATAACCCCTGCAAGTCTCCCTCTCTTTATTCTGTACCACCATAATCACATGCCTCAATAAAAGAAAGATTGACAAAAAAAAAGAATTAGATTACTATAATTTATATTATTTTAGTACAATAACATGTTTGAGGTAGAAAATAGATACAGTTAGCAGTATAGCGATTTAACCTAGTCATACTGCAAATACCTGGGACATTGAGAATAAACTGATCAATTGATTCTTGAATATATTAACTTAAACTATCTTTATTTTAGAACATTATCTTGTGGATGAATGGGCCTTCTCTCAGGTTGTATACACTCAATAACACTGACCGCAAAAGCTGCCTTTTTTTTTTTTAGCCAGTAATCGTAAGCTAGCCTTCAGAGAATCTAGCATCAAACTAGAATACACTAGAGGTAACTCAATAATGAGAAACCTCAAGTCCTTTTAGAAAATCCATACTTTCACGACTACGTGTAAATGAATCCTAGTGCAATGTCATAGTTTAGCAATATTACCAAGGCCTTGACAAAACTGTACTCCTTAAAGTCTTAATAAAACCTCTTACGATGCCGCAACAGCATAAGTAAGCACAGTACTATCACAGTAATTCACAGATATGGCATTGACGTAGCAGCACATTTTTAAGGTGTAGGTCAGGGATAGGCAACCTTCGGCACTCCAGATGTTGTGGACTACATACCCCATAATGCTGGCAAAGCAGCATGGGAGGTGTAGTCCAGAACATCTGGAGTGCCGACGGTTGCCTATGCCTGGTGTAGGTAATATAAACAAGCGTAGTTAGCTATGTCAGAGGATTATCAACATTAAACCTAAAAATTAACAGATCAAGAGTGAAACCCGCATGTCAGCTATGAAATAAAGCAGGCAAGTTATTTTCAGAATGAGCATACCGACATTTTTAGGTATTATAAAGTCAGGTGAAATAACATGTTCTAGGTATGTTCAAGCAGTATCGATTAAGTATAGGAGAGTAAGCTTGTCAGCCATGTAGCCTACTTGAGTGTTAGTGGTTCAGAGTACCTAGGCTGACATAATGCTAGTTGTCGGTATGGCTGTGTGCGGGGTTAGAACATGCTAATCTAACATTAAACAGAAGTCAGGCACGTACTAAATAACATCAGATAGAAGTAAATTGCTATGATTGTGGGGAACCAAGGTGGAGTGTTTAAAGGAGCATGCTAGTCAAAGTGACATTTGTAGCTTATTTATGGTCGGCTCACATCTGTCTCCCCCTCCCCCTGTTATCATGTGTAAAGATAGCGTCCTGGCAGTCCATTGCAGGCCACTCCACCGGCCCCTGGATACCAAACGAGCCCATGTGCTAGTCCCACTGATCCGGTCTCTCTCGACACTGCGAGCCACATCTCGGGGAGGTGCTGTCACCGCTTGAGCTCTGGCTTTCTCCTGCACCCGGGTCTGCCCCTGTCGGGCCCTCAGACAAAACTGTATTCCTAACACTATAGTGTCCCTCTGCCCCCATACCCCCACCCGGCCATGTAAAGTGTTTAATATAACCTATTAATCACTTACCTGATTCCAGCGCAGATGTCCCTCAGTGCTGGATTGGGTTCCTCCTTTGAAGACATTAATGCGATCTGGAAACCTTATGTGCATGCATAGCGAGCGCGTGCATTAGGCCTTCCCATAGGAAAGAATTTACTCAATTCTTTACTGTGGAGGTTTTTCAATATGCTGGACATTGTCATGCAAACCATGAGGAAGTTCATTGTTGTTTCACGGGTCCATGAAACAGCAGGAAGAGGCTCTAGTGGCTGTCTAATGGAAAGCCACTAGAGGAAGACTTTTAAAGGGACACTACAGTCACCAGAACAACTACAGTTTAATGTGTATATATTCTGTCCCTGCAGGCATTTTAACGTAAACACTATATGTGCTCCCTGGGTCAGTGCTGCACAACATGCAGCACTGATGTTCAACATCTCCACGCTCTGCATGGCGACGCTGAACTTTCCCCATAGAGATGCTGATTGGCCCAGTGCAGTGTTTTGCTGCACATGCGCGATAGCCTCCCAATGCTTTCTTACGGGAGGAGTACACATTGCAATACATATTGCAGTTTCTCTAAGGGAACATGGACAAGGGCTAAGGGAACAGGGACATCGCACCCAGACCACATGAGATGAAGTGGTCTAGGGGCCTACAATGTCCCTTTAAGGAAAACACCACATCATGGTTTAAGCATCCTACAAATCCATGATTAAAATTACACTCACTTAATCTCACTAAAGCAGTCCACAATCCCAATTCACAGATTACATCGTTCACTGACAAAGCACAGAACCTTATAACCTCTCTACTATGGAGTTACGTGGCACTTTCTGCAAAAAATTAAACCTGTATACTGTATGGTAACAGCATCTGGTCTTATCAAAAAAACAAATGTAAAATAACAACCTCAAGCAATTATTAGTACCTATATGTGAATAGCAGTGCTCCCTACTTAATGCTCCTTTAAACTCCGACAAGCATACGTTTAAAACTATTTGAGTGAGAAGATCAAGAACTACATGGCTCCTAAAATCCATTCATTAGGATTTCTTTATGTAGCTTTTAGACAAGTTCCATATTTGATATACCCAATTCCAACAGGTCACCTCTGTGACCACATAATTATATGACACCTTGTCCAGTCAGCTGTGGGCTTTGAATAAATGTCAAAGAATTGCTTTTTTACTACAATGGAACAAAAATAGTGGAACTCTTCCACAGAGTTGTGAGAGCAATAGTCAGAAAGTACCGTAAGTCTCCAATACAAAAAACAAACAAAACACAAAAACACAAACAGAAATCCCACACCAAAACAAAAAAAACAAACAAAAGACCGACAATGATTGTCAGCATTAATGAGTGTCACCGCAATTTTGATATTTTTCCAAGGTAATAAAAGTAAAAACAAACAGAGAAAACAGCTTTGTTTGTAAGCACCACTAGAGCGACTGATCATACCGTCTTGATTTAGCGTGTGCATTTACATCAGACCTAAAAGACATGTCTGCACAGTACAATCAAACAATGTAATATCTTGCAAGAGAGCACATGCAATTCAGAGACAATGCAGAAAAACATGAATATAAAAAGTAATAAATCGTACCAAGTTTAATATCCCTGTCCTTTACAAACGGTTCTAATGTGTTTCAGTTTGTTCCCATACAGTGCTTTGTCTGGATTCAAAAGCTCTTGACAAATCCATCACTAAAAGTGATTGTGAACAGATTGCTCGGCGAAAAAGCTTTATCGAGTGGCCATCAGGAAACTGCTGCATTACTCTTAGGTGTGTTGTTGCTGTGGAGATGTCTGCCAATTATTATGAATATTCAATTACAGCAATCTCGGCGTGCCAGGATGATACGAGCCTAATGCACCCAGTTTTTATGCTGTGCTATCAAGTCACTATGGAGTATAACCATCCTGGGCTGTGTCCATCTACAAACATTCTTTTCTATTCTCCCTTTTCAAAGCCTCTCTGGGATCAGACAGCAGGTAACACAGAAAGAACAATGCGAGGAGAGATGATGGCTATTACCCTGGCGTGCTCTTTGTAGCCTGTGGAAGCTGTTCAATTTATGCAAAAGCCCCGTTACAAAATGGAACAAAAGAAAAAAAAAAGCAAATAATTTCTTATTTGATATGTTAGTGATATTGAAGGCTTTACTTCACAAGCAATTTAAATGTTGCCCTTGGTCTACACTATCCTATGGATATGCATATTGTCAAATGCTAAGTAGCAATTTTCCAGCAATCACATGCAGATTTATAGATATTTTCAGTTTACAGATAAAATGAATAAATAAATAAAATCATTACCTGTGATGGATCGTTTACGGTCAAGTTTCTCCCGAGCACGTTTTTTTTCAGTGCAAAGCCACTGTTTCTCATCTCCGCCATTAACTCGGAAGGGTGCATTGATGGTCCTGTGAAGGAGAAATTCAGTTTCAATGTATCATTGATATCATACTACCTTTTTTTTTCTCTCGCTCCGCTGTTGGAATGCGTTTGAAGCTTTGTTAGGTAAAATCGCAGCTAAATCAACTCAATAATCTTCTGCTGTGAAAAGCATCAGAAATGATTTTCTAAAACAGCAGCTAGGAGATTCGGAATACAAAATAATTGCATTTGTGTTTAAGTTCGAAGGGGATTCTCCCATTATCTAACTTTGTAATAATACAAACAATGTAGTGGAATATTGGGCTCAGTGTTTCTCATTATAGCAAAAGAAGAGAAAAATATGGATATTATCAAGGACCTCTTAGGGCCACCAGCTAGAAGACAATCTATAGAAGAAAAATGTGATAAGGTACAAGTCATAAATGTTCATGTTCACAGAACAATATAACGGAAATATCAGAATCTATCTACTTGAAATGATTATTTCTCCACTTAGAGACTGGCACCTATGGCTTGCTTAGCTTTTGCAAAGATGTAAATTTGTGTTTTTTACCTAAACGGCTTCAAAAGCTCATTTCACACTTGTTATACCTGCAGGGACAGCCATCAAGACACAAGAAGCACATTCTACTTATAAAATAATTCCACAGAGATCTAAATGGACTTCTATCAGACTGTGTTCACTATCGGGATACAGAAAATGTGAACAATCAGTACACAGTGGAGATGCTTGACATCTCAAGTGGACATTTTCGTGTTTCAGTCTTTAACCAAGCGAGTAATGTAGAAAGAGCATGGATATTGTCAGGTCAAAATGTAGAAATATAAATGAGAATGTGCATATTTTGTAAGAAAAGGACTGAAAGCCAATAAGACTGAACAGTGAATAACGGTCTTTTGTTTACATGCACATACAGAATAACAATGTAGTTTACCAGTAAGGCAAAAAAAAAAAAAAAATTAAATATGGGGAGACATATTCTGAGATCTCAATAGATTATAAGTGCAAAAGGCAGTGACACCATTTCAGAAACAGCGGACATCCTGATATTTTCTTGCTCTACAGTCTGTAGAATTTATAGAGATGTACTTGATCACCAAAAACATTTAGATGTTCTTCTGTCTGATGAAAGAAAGGAAAGAAGAATGGCTGAATTTATTGAAACTGAAAGGACACCATTGCTCAAACACTTTGTAGTGAGCGATAATCTTTGTTTTAAATCGTTTTTTATTGTCATCACATTGTATTTGTGGCATTCAAACATGGTATTGTAAAAGCATATGGTCGCCTACGCAGAGGCGTTAACATTGAAACAGGTAAATTGAACATGTGTAGTTAGTTTAATTAACCCCTTAAGGACCAAACTTCTGGAATAAAAGGGAATCATGACGTGTCACACACGTCATGTGTCCTTAAGGGGTTAAGCAAGTGCGTACTTCAAGATACATTGACTGGGCGGGTATAACCTGGTGTGATATGGGTCTGTGTGGTTGTCCTGTTGTAATTGGTTTGCGTAGTTGTTTTGTGTTAGTTGGTTTGTGTAGTTGCCTTGTGTTAACTGGTTTGTGTAGATATTTTTTTGTTATCTGGTTTGTATGGTCGCCTCACGTTAGCTGGTTTGTGTAGGTGCTTTGTGGTAGCTAGCTTGCGGAGTAGCTTTGTGCTAGTTGGTACTTGTAGTAGTCTTGTGTTGGCTAGTTTGTTGTGTTTGTGTTTTCTTTTCACCTACGTAGTCACAGCATATACATCACTTTTAGTCCTTTTGGTGCCTGCGCAGAGGCACTGCATATTGTACATCTGTCATGAAATTGTACCCGGTTAGTCAACGGGTGCGGCCATTGCATTAGTATATTGTTTCTTGTGTCTAGGTGGTTAATGCTGATATTTGTTCTGGTGTTGGCGGTGTCACTTGTTCACCATTGCTTGGGATAGTATGAGCATTTTTTTGGCTCAGTCTGTGGCATCTGTTCTGAGTCTTGGTGTGCTAGTAGGTAGTGTATGGAGTTGTGCTTTGGTCGAAATTGTAGGTTATGTCGTTAGTTGGGGTATGGTTTATGTTCGTATGTCTGCGTGCATGTGTGTCTCCCTCTAGGGGTTGTGGTCATGTAAGGTGTGAGTCTGGTACTTGTGTGGGGCGGAAGAGAGGGTGAGGAAGAGGGGTAGAAGAAGAAGAGGAAAAGAAAAAAAAGGAGGGGGGGGGGAGGAAGAGTGGAGAGGCGGCTTGGCTGCAGGTGGGTAATCTTAAGCATCCGGTCACTCTTTGTCTCCCATCCCTGTTCCGGGGATGTGTCTTAGCCAGTAGAACCATCTCTTAAGATGTTTCTCTTTGGCGTTTGCAGTTGTTGCCTTCAGGTCCTCAAATCTCCGGGTGTCTTCCACCTCCTCCACCCAGAGCTTGAGTGAGGGGGTGCATGGTTGCCTCCAGAAGATTGGGACTGTTGCTTTCGCTGCATTGAGGAGCCTCGGTATCACTGATCGTTTGTATGCCAGTGTGGGTGTTGTTGTATGGTGTAGTAGAAAAGGTGCCGGCGCCACTGGGATGTTTTCGTCTGTGGTTTCATTAAGCACTCGGCCCACCGCTTCCCAGAACGGGCGGATGAGGGAGCAGTCCCACCATAAGTGGAGGAATGATCCTGGCTCCTTTCCGCATCGCCAGCAAGTGTTTGGTTTCGTGCTGTCTCTAGCATGTAGGTTTGCTGGGGTGATGTACCATCTCGTAAATACTTTATACGAATTTTCTTGGAGCCTCGCCGACCCTGGGGTCTTCTGGGTGAGTGTAATGATCTTATCCCAGTCTGCGTCCGTGAGTGTTACGTCTAAGTCGTCTTCCCAGCGCCCAACGCATGGTGGTGCCAGAAGGTATCGTCCAGTCGTCAGTGTGGTGTAGATCTGGGAGATCACTCTCGGGGGGGGGGGGGAGGTGTGCCTCCGACAGGCACAGGGACTCAAACTCTGTACAATCCCGCCTAAGGCTCGGTCATTGCGGGATCGAGCGTGCATATCTCTGTAGTTGTTCCCTTGCTATGGTGTGGAGGAAGGTGTGCCTTTGGTCCGGAAACAGGTCTGCAATTGTGAGTACGTCTATCATTCGGGGTATTGTGGTGTCGGTCCTCAATCTCAGGGTGGGTCCCATGTCTCCCGCCGGGAAATCCGGGTTTCTCCTGAGTGGAAGTAGAGGGCTCGGGTTTGTAGTGCGGTAGTATTTGGGGCCGTTTTGGTGCCAGATGCGGAGGGTGGCTTTCACAAATGGGTTCGCGTGCGGGGTGCGTCGGCTCACTTCTGGGGTGATCCACGGTAAGGCTCGAAGGTCGCAACCGGAGCTATCCGCTTCAAGTTGAACCCATAGCTTGTCTCTTGGTGCTGTCGACCAGCCGATGATTCGGGTGAGGTGGGTCGCAATGTAATACTTCCTGAAGTCGGGAAGAGCCAGTCCTCCTTTGAGTTTAGGGAGTGTCAACTGGGAGTGGGCTATTCGGGGGGACTTGCCCTTCCAGATGAAGTGACGGACTGCCGCTTGGATGGATGTGAAAAAGCTCTTTGGCACTGCGACTGGTATCGTCTGGAAGGCGAAGAGGAATTTAGGGAGTAGGGTCATCTTGACGCGGCCTAGCCACGATATGTAGTAGGTGTTCCAGGCCTGAAGTTCGGCCTGCGCAGTTTTGAGAAGTGGTAGGTAGTTGTGGTGGTAAAGATCCGCTGGGTTCGGTGTGAGCCATACCCCTAGGTATCTCATCTTGGTGGCGCACCAGTGGAAGGGAAAGCGGTGTCTGAGCGTCTGCGTTTGGGTGTGTCTAACATTAAGGTTTAAGATTTCCGATTTGCTGTAGTTGATGCGTAAGTTGGAGACGTTGCCGTATGTTTCGAATTCAGTCATGATCGTGTGTAGCGTCGTGGCCTCTGATGTTGTTAAGGAATGGCTCCAGGGTTAGTGCAAAGAGCAGGCGTGTTCCGTCCCTTGGCGTGTTCCGTTGCGGATGTGGAATGGGTCTGTGAGGGCCCCATTGATGCGGAGTCTAGCCGTCAGTGCACTGTAGAGCGCCTCTACCCATTGTATGTATTTGGGGCCGATGCCCAGGCCCCGGAGGGTTTCGAAGAGGAATTCCCAGTCCACCCTGTCCAAAAGCCTTTTCGGCGTCCGTGGAGAGGATCAGGGTCTGTTGGTTGAATTGCGCCGCTACGGAGATCAGGTTCAGTGCCCGTATGGTGTTGTCTCGGACCTCTCTTCCAGGGATGAACCCAGTCTGATCTGGGTGGACCAGGTCTGGGAGTAGTGGTGCCAAACGGTTGGCTAGCACGCTTGCCAAGAGTTTGACGTCCACATCCAGGACCGATATCGGGCGGTAGCTTGCGCAGGATGTCGGGTCTTTACCCTCTTTCGGGAGGAGGGTAATGTTTGCTGCCGTGAGTTCAGAGCGGAGTGTAGTTTCGGCAGGAGGTCTGGTAGGAAGGTTTTATAGTATTGTAGCGGTAGTCCGTCTGGCCCCGGTGCTTTCCCCCGTCTTTGCTTTTCTGATTGCGTATGCCAGTTCTTCTACTGTTATGGGGGCCTCCAATTCGTCCCGGTTTGGGGTGGTTAATCGTTTCAGTCCGGCTGCATCGAGATATGCACGGATGGCCTCGGTCCTGCGGGGTGCCCCGTTGGCCTGTGCGTCACCTTGTAAATTGTACAGGTCATCTTAGTATTGGGTGAACGCCGCTGCGATCTGGTCCGGGAGATGGCACATTTGCTGGTCAGTGTTTTTAATCTTGGGAATATATAGATGATTCCTGCGCTGTTTCAGTAGGTTTGCTAGGAGTCTGCTGCATTTGTTTCCGTGTTCGTATACCAGATGTTGGAATTGTTGGATTGCTTGGTTCAGGTGTTCGGTGAGCTGGGTGCGCTTGAGAAGTAGGTTGCGGTACGTGGAAGGGTCCATCGTCCGTGTGTGACGGTATTCCAGTTCCGCTATTTCCTTGTTGAGGTCTTGTACTTGTTGGTTGTATGCCTTTTTCCGCGTTGAGCAGTGTGCAATAAAATGTCCACGGAGCACTGCTTTGTGTGCTTCCCAGCACATCAGGGGTGTCGTGTCTTTCGTTGGTGATAAAGTAGTCCTGGATAGTTTGTTTTGTTGTTGTGACCAGGGTTGGGTCTGCAAGGATCGATTCATTGAGGCACCAAGATACCTGGCGGGGTCGAAACAGGGGTGACTTGAGTCTTATACGAATGGGATTGTGGTCTGACCATGTCATGGGCAGAATTTCTGATTCCATGAGGAGGGGTAGATGGTGGTATGGCAGGATGAAGTAATCTAGCCTGGTGTAAGTGGCGTGAGTCGTGGAATAGAATGTGTAGTCCCTTGCGGTGGGGTTCAGCGCTCTCCAGCAATCCGTGAGTTGGTGGTGGTGTAGGAGCTGTACCGTCCGCGCGTGTCTGTTGAGCGGGGTTTGTTGAAGTGTCTTGGTGATGGAGCGGTAAGTTGAAATCTCCGCCTATAATCATTGTGCCTTCCGTGAAGCCCATCAAGGTGGTTAGTGTCGCCCGGAGGAATCTGTATTGGTTAGCATTTGGTGCATAGATATTCGCGAAGGTGTATGTCTGGTCGTGCATGGTCCCCTTCACAAAGATGTATCTGCCATGAGGGCAGCGAAGTGTGTCTGATTCGACGAATGGGATCCCCCTGGAGAACAGGATACCTACGCCCAGTGTGCGGCGCAGTGGGTTGTTGCGGTCTCTTAGGGATGGTGTACGGTTCTCCTGAAAGTGCGTCTCTTGGATGAACGCTACGAATGCGTGGTGTCGTTTCAGATCTCGTAGGAGTCGGGAGCGTTTTTCCCGTATATTGAGGCCCCGGACATTGTATGAAATGACGTTCAGATTTTCTTTGATGTAGCGGGCAGTCCCCCTGGGCGGCCATCTGGGGCACCTGCGGCGGTGGGTGGGGGGGGGGGGGGGGATCAGGGCGAGAAGGGGCAGGCAAGGGGGAGAAGAGGAGAGAGAAGAAGAAAGAGAGAAAAAAAAAAGGGGGGGGTGGTGGTGGTGTGTCGGAGTTGGTCCTGATGGGACCTAGTATTAGATCGGGTTAGTGGACTAATGTCCTGGTAGTGGGGTCCACAGGCTTAGAGGATCTGGCGCCCGGGACCACTCCTGGACAGGGGCACTCTGCCTAAGTGGGAGTGCTTCTAGTCCTTACCCTGTGGGGGGTTCGGGTATCCCGCCCGAGTCCCTGGTCAACGGGGGGGGGCCTCCGTCGGCCTTGAATAGTGTCGGGTATAGGGTATATCCGTCTGTCCAGTCGTCCGAGACAATGACCAGTGTTTGACTGATAGTGTGGGGGTGTGGCTCGTGTAGGCCCTTTTACCCGTCCGGGTAAGCTACCCCTATGTGTGTGGGTCGTGGGGCATGTTATGCACAGTGCCGTCTGTGTGTAGACAGTTTTGTGAGTTCCATGTCTCCGGTCTTCTCTTGGTCGTATTCCATTGTGTGGGTTGCGGGATGTAGGTGCGAGTGTGAGTATTGGGTACATGTCTCTTTGAGGGGGGGGGGGGCAGTGGACGTGAGCCGGTTTGTCGTGTAGGTGAATTGGTGCGTGTGTCGCAGTGGTGAGCTTCACAGTGTAGTGCTGCCAATTACATTCGGAACAGATGTCTGAGCATTAAACCCTAAGAGATGGAGGTATCTGCTATACGTTTTTCCCCTTGTCTCACTTTTGATCTGGGGTGCCTAGTCGCGTTGTGGTGTCTGCGTTTGTGTGCATTCCCTTTGATCCTATCTCCTGCCTTTACATTTGTCCAATATTTCAGCCTGATGTGACAGAGCTGTCTATCCTTTCCCACCCTCTCGCCATTATGACCCGTGTGCCTCCCTCCCTCTCTCCCCCCTTCCCTCCCTTCTCCTTCCCCCTCTGTGCATGTGGCATGCCTCGTGTGTTCTCCTCCCCGCTCTCCCTTTCTTTAATTTTTTTTCCCCCTTTCTTCTTTTCTTTTTTCCTTCTTTCCCGTTCCCTTTTAAAACCTTTTTCCCTTCCCACTTCCCCCCTCCTGTTTTTTCTCTTTTTGTCTTGTTTTTTTTTTCTTTTTTTTCCCCTTTTCACCCCTCTCCCTACCCTTTCCCTTTCTCTTTCCGTTTTGTTATCTTTATTGCGGTTTTATTTTTCCATTTTTCCTCTTTTTTGTTTCTTTTTTCTTTCCCTCCTCTCCCCCCTTTAGGTTGTGCTCCCCTCCCTATCCTCCTCTCCCCCCCTGAGGCCGCCCGCTCTACTGGGTGTCGTGCGTCTGTGCGGTGAAGAACAGTCCCCTCTCCCTCCTCCTCCCATCCTCCCGCCAAATTGTAGCAGTTATGTCTAATATAATTGTGAAGCGTCCTGGAGGTCCTTTGGTGCCTTTGAGTTCAGATTATCCAGGCCTCTTGCAGTGTCCGCTGTTAAGAAAGCCTGAAGTCTTTCCGCCTGTAGTGGCGTTTGTGTCCCCGTGCAAAAGGCTTAAGTTCAGCTCCTATGTGCGACTGTGTCCCGGTCCCCCACCTGCCCCCCTCCCCAAGGTGTATGCCATTTCCCTCCCTGTGATGTAGCGTGTGTATGGACAATGTCCCCAGTTAATGGAAAGTACTCACAAGTTCATGGAGTGATGGATGGTCGCGTTGGTGCTTCGTCTCCGCTTATTGTGGTAGGGCTGCTACGGAGTTTACTCTTCTGGCCCTGTTGGGTCCGGGCGCCATGGGCGGTCGCGTTGGGGCCTGTTCCTGCCCTGATCTTTGCCCGGTGGTGGTGGTGGAGGGCCTGTTGCTTGGCGTATGAATTGGTGGGTCAGTCAGTTCGGAACCTGTATCTGCGGGAGCCCTAGGGAGCGCTGGAATCCAGGGACGTCCGTCGGGGACCTTTTGACGTGGAGGTCCGGTCCTCTGCGTGCGGATAGCGAGAAGAGGTATCCCCACCTGTAGGGAATACCTGCCGCTTGGAGTGCCATGGTTATTGGTCTGAGAGCCTTTCTTGCCTGCAGGGTGTAGCGGGAGAGGTCTTGGTATATGGAAATATGCTGGTTATTGATGCGGATTGTGTTCATGCGGCGTGCGCCGCCCAGGATATCTTCCTTCATGGCAAAGTTGTCTAGGCAATAGACAATGTCCCGTGGCTGTTCGCCGGGTGCAGGAGGTGCGTGCAGAGCGCGGTGGTCTCTGACCACGCCCAGTCTATGGATTTGTTGTCCCCCCAGGGCATGGCTAAACACTGTGCGTAGGATCTCGGGTAGGTTCTCTGTCGGGACCCCCTCCTTCACCCCCCGCACTCTTAGATTGAGTCTGCGGCCCCTATTATCAAGATCATCCACCCAGGTGGTTAGGTGGGCCAAGCTGGCTTCACAGCTGTTGATGGAAGTGCGGGCGAGGTCTGCATCAGACCTGAGGGTGCTAGTATCTGTCTCTGTGACAGTAGCGATAATCTTTGAACACACGTTTTGAACCTTGAAGAATGTGAACTAGAACAATGGATGTACCAACCAGGGCTCGACTCCTATTAGCCAAGAAAATAATAGTGAGGCCACAATGGGAACATGATTAACAAATGGGAGAACGAAAGATTAAGGGGGAAAAAACCCCCACAAAAAAATGCTTTATAGCATTTCCATGCAGATTTTTGAGTCAGAATTTTTTAAATAAACAGGAGTTGATTAATCAGCATAGATTGATAGTATCTCGTTATCCATATTAGGCTTAACACCAAAGTAGCATCACTTGAATGCAACCACGTTCCTTACCACATACACACATCTTTTCAAGCACACTATCATTCATAAATAGTAGCTCCTGGCAGGGAATATAGGTATTTTAGTCCAGACGTCCATACAGTACTACAACAATTAGATGAACTGTAATGGGAGTTTTATGTTACTATGAGGCATGTCTAAATACAACATTTAGTAATACTCCGGGACTTGTATTGGATTTGCAGTTTTCATAGCATGTATTACCTCTTACATCTGGTTTTGTTTTGTTTTAAAATAGGTTTTCAATGCAACAGCTCTAGTGGCAGTCACTCAGACAGCCACTAGAGGTGCTTCCTGGGTGCAGCACTGACTTTCAGCATCTCCACACTCCAATGCATCTCTATGAGGTGATGTGGACTGGTGCAATAGCCTCCCAATACTTTCCTACAGGAAAGCATTGGATTGGCTGAGATCATCAAGTCTGAGAAGCTCAGTCAAGGAAGCTGACGGGGTGGAGCTTGCTACGACAAAACCCGTTCGGCACTGGAAATAAGGCGAGTTGAACACCTTTTTAACCAGGGAAAGGGGTGCCGGAAGCCTAAATGGCACTTTTAGAATGATAGTGTCAGGAATACATGTTTGTATGCCTGACCATATATAGTGTTCCTTTAAATAAGTCTCAGACCTGCTACTATGTTATATTTCCAACAAAGTATCAACTACCCATGTATTGGTTTAATGTATTTTGCTTGGTATGCATCAGGTCTAAAAGCTTTTCAAATTAAACAGAATTTTTAACACAATGTATCAAAATATCTAATTTCCCCTTTTCCTTCACATACATATTTCCTGCTTGAAATCCATGAAGTACAACTGAAGAGCAGAACCAACAGAGTTCAGACTATTCTTTAGAAACTTGTTACTTTATCTTAGAAAGAAGAAGGTTATTCTAAACTTCTTCTGCACATGTACAGACATAGGTTGAAATTGGCTATACAAGAACTTTAATTTGTTGGCAAGCCATTGAGTCTCACTATAGGGACAAAACACTTCTAGTCGCCTAGCAATTACAGGAATCGGCATTTACAGTGCATATGAAGCTTGGAGTGGATGCAGAGCCAGGATCTCCGGTTGTCATGGACCACAGCAGTGGCACTGGGCTCAATTTGGTTGACTATCTTGTAAAAGAAAATGTTGAATTGTATAATAAAGATTTTTGTTTATAATTGTTTATATTTTAATTTTATACCACTGACAGGATTTAGAGCATTTTTCTTTTTTGCTTACATTTCATATGTGTTTTTTTACACTACATACTGTTAATTTGCAAGTGCAGCTTATTGTATATAAAATGTAAATTTATTGATTAAATGGGTAGTGGGTTTCCTATTAAAGGGAAACTATAGTTGGCCCCCTCACTCGTTTCACCCCCTTTCTCCTCAGTGGTGCAGAAGGGTTATAAAGCCGAGGGGACCCTAGCTGCTGGTTCAGGCTCTCTGTGCCTCCACACCTGCCCCAGTCCAATGTCGATGGCGCGCATGCATTAGTACTTCCCCCCCACAGGAAAGCATGTATAATGCTTTTCTAGGGGATTTTACATGACACTGGATGTCCTCATGCATAGAGTGAGGATGTCCAGCATCATGCGACCAAAAGTTGCCTAACTACCCGGAAGTCCTCTAGTGGCTGGTAGACAACCACTAGAGGTGGAATTAACCCTCAAAGCTTATTATTGCAGTTTATTAAAAACTGCAATAAATATCTTTGCAGGGTTAAGGGACCTGTTACACTGCTAAGTGGTCTGGGTGCCAATAGTGCAAAAATGACAATAGGAGCCGCACTCAATCTCAGCAGCCACCCGGGCTCCAGAGAAATTCTCCAGGCAATCAAGGTGTTTAAGCCACAGGCAGTTTTAACAGAACAAAAAAAAAAAAAAGCAGCAGCATTTTGACCTGCTAAGAGGTGTTTGTCAGCTTCTTTTTTTGTTCTATTAAAACTGCTTAATCACCTTGATTGCCTGAAGAATTTCTTGTGTTGGGTGCCAATAGTGTCCCTTTAAGTAAACAAGAACTCTATTTTTAGTTTATTTATACATTTCAAACGTATAAATGTATGTTTATATTTCATACCGTGCTTATAGACTCATTTCTAGTGTATTTCAAATAGTGTTTGATCATGTCTTGAGCAAGGGTTACGGATTACATATAACATGCTGGTTAATGTAGAAAAAATGCAAATCAATAGAAAGACTAACATCTATCCACTCACAAAATAATAATAATAATAATAATAATAATAATAATAATAATAATAATAATAACAACAATAACAATAATAATAAAAGAAAAAAAAAATATGCATTGTGACAAACTAACTGGAAAAATAGCAATCACCTGCCCTTAACAGTCACACAACTTTTTTTTTAAAGTGGATATTGAACAAAAAGCCCAATTTGTCCCACCCCAGAACAATAAAAAAAATATAAAAAAAATAAAGAGAAACAAAATTAAATACATTTATCATAATGATCTTCCACATAGGGAATATAGAGAGCAGAAGGCTATCACTGACTAAAAGACCTAGTGCAATGCATTTTTTCACATTCTTATTTATTGCTGTTTGGCGGTTCATTCTTTTCTGGGATTCTTGTCTGTTCAAGTGGCTGATATCGCGAATATTGGCAGGAACACACACGGGTTGTTTGACCTTCCTCTTTAGTAAGGTTGGTAGCTGATTTTCTCTTATGTTTCTGAACTTTTCTAAGTCCAAGCCACCATGTGGCGCTTCTCAGCAAATCTTTTTCATCATGTTAAGTCTCTGATTTTAGCTTCTTCTAGAATCCAGGATGGTTTTCACCCAGTGGGGTCTCCTTTAACTCTTCATGTGGTTAGGTCATAGCATTAGCCATTGACGTTTATTTTTAGTTGCAACCAGTGTTATTGTTAAAGTTTTTTTTCACCTCCTCTGTTTTAGTAATAATTGGTTGTCAAAAAGAACTGCTTTATCAGACCTGAAGTGGAACACCCGCCTCAACCTTTTAATCCCCCAACCCTCCCGACTCCTAAAAATATGCCCAGCAGGACAGCACAATGAGGTCCACAAAAACTGTAATTTTTAAAGTTTTAACTCAAAATAATAATGTTTTAGATAAAAAAAAAAAAAAAGTTACCCCACAACCAGAGCTTATTCTATCAAAAAAGTCCTTGCACTATCTGCCTTACTGATACAGTTTATTGCACATATAAAAGAACAAAAACTCCCACACCATTCCTTCTACATGACACTAGCGTCCCAACATCCCGATATAATAAATCCTTCAACATGTGAATTCTAAACGTGGCAAAACAGGTTGTAACCTTTTATTGGACCCCTCAGTTTCTGGTAAACTAAAATGGAAGAACTGAGACAGTTAGAGGAAATGACACTATCAGCCCAGGGCCGACTACAAACAGACACAGACACAGACACATGGACGCATTGGCTGACATCTTCTTACAAAAATAACTTTCAATGACTGCTTACATACAGGTGCCCAGTGGGGCCCTTAACTGGGGGGGACTGGCTGCAGAAATGGCTGATGAGGGACGAGCCAACAGTGCAACGCAAGAGTCACTAAATCATTTTATTTCTAGAGTTATCTTATAGATTCATGATAGACTAATGGAAAACAAATTAACAGCCATCTGGTAATACAGAGACTATCCAAGGATTTGTATTACCAGCATTGACAGAGCAATTCTGCGTGGATGCAAATGGCCAGTCTTTCAGGAGCCAAGGTAATGCAACAAGTAAAGCCACACAACCAACTGGTCAGCTCTACTAAATTTTCTATTGGTTTTATGAAATTTACTATACAATATCTTGCAATGCACACCCATACTCACTCTAACTATCAAAACTCTTGCTTTTCTTTATTTTGGACTGTGGATTTTATACTGCCATATAATATAAATTATTAGAAGGTTTTCTTTCCATATTTAACATAATTAAACATTAAAACCACATCAGACATCAAATGCTTCATCCCGTTTTTATGCTCTCCCTACAAAAGAGAGACCACCTCTGTTTTTTACAGCAGTATAATCCATGTATTTTAGAATAAATAAACTTATCTTATTACACATGCACAATAATGTGGCAAGGTTTTAAACACAGACTATACAGAGAAAATACAGATTTGTGCACTTAAATCCAGTACACTGCTTGTGGAAATCCTTCATTCCTACAGTCCAGTCCTCCGTCTTTGTTTCCAGACTGAAAGTGGATGACGCGATTTAGAAAAAAAAAAACAAAAACAAAAAACACCCCAGCACTAAATTTAAAATAGGCACAGTAAGAACCAGTTGACTAACCTACGTAGAGCTTGGAGTAATTCTTTACGAAGGACTTGTAGCAGTAGAATGCCATTATTGAAATTAAATAAATAAATAAAAAAAAAATGGGGTCAAAAAATGGTGTCAAGGTGTGAGGCTAGATATGCATATATGCATCTGTGTATGCAAGTTTGTTTGTTTAAGAAAGCATTAAAACCAAATCTGAAAGGTATTATTTGCTCTAAACACCCTATGAGTGGTGGGGACAGATTTTATTAACGTAGATATGCTTTGATTAACTAGGTAGCCCTGTGATAGTACAACAAATGACAAGGAACTAAATATCATTTAATTGGATACCCAAGGCAAATTAATGTACAATTAGGGAGCCAGGACTTTTTTTTATATTTTTTTAACGAGAGTCAAAAAATAGGTGAGGATATTAAACCCCCAAAATCAGCAAAAAATTAATTTTCGAAAACAATCCAGTATGAAACATGAAATGGATTCAGTCTTGCCATAGATAAGTTAAGAACTGAAATGGTCATATCTACTAGAACCAAACCAACATATATGTTTTATGAAAATCCCAGTTTTGCAGTAAACATTTGCATGCTGAGAGTCTGTGATGATAAGATTACCTGATCCATCTGTGGTTACAGAACTTGCATTTATTCCAGAAAGTCCAAATAATGGGCATTCCCGATCTGTGTTCACATGACCCCACTTATGGCATTTGATACACCTCACATTGCGGACCTGAGAAAAATATGATTGGATAAAATCACGAGGAATGATACAAAGGTTAATATGAACTATAAGTTTGATTTGTTTTTAAGGGAGACAAGCAATTTACAATGTTTCCGATTAAATAGCATACAACTTAAACTTACTTAAGAGATTTAATTTTTTTTTTTTTTACTGAAGAAGAACTACCAGGCATAGAGTCCAAGTAATTTTGGAATATGCCGTGCAAAAATATACAAAAAAATATATTTCCACACAAGCTCATACAAAGCATTTGCATTTCATATGTACAAAAATGCAAAGGATGAACAGTGAGTTACATAATAGTTACAAACAATTCAGTGTAGTGGTTACAGTGTTAAGAGTCTCTGGCCACAGTCCCACTTTGTTTGTAAAACGATTTGAGAGCCAGGGACAGCCCTGGCACCTATGTCCCCCTACCCATCTCCAATCAACTTGAAAATGCAGAAGTCAGACTTCCATATTAATTCTGTTCAATGTGTACAGTTAAAGGGACACTCCAGGCACCCAGACCACTTCTGCTCATTGAAGTGGTCTGGGTGCCAACTCCCACTACCCTTAACCCTGCAAGTGTAATTATTGCAGTTTTTCATAAACTGCAATATTTACATTGCAGGGTTAACTCCACCTCTAGTGGCTGTCTATTAGACAGCCACTAGAGGTCACTTCCTGGGTTCTAGCACAGGTTTCCTGTGCTAGAGCGTCGCTGGACGTCCTCACGCTGTGTGAGGACCTCCAGCGTCGCTCAAAACCCCATAGGAAAGCATTGAAATTATTTTTCAATGCTTTCCTATGGGGAGACGTAATGCGCATGCGCGGCATTTCCGCGCATGCGCATTAGGTCTCCTTGGCCGGTGAGCGAGATTAGTCTCGCCCACCGGCCGACGTAATCATTAGGAGGAGCGTCGCGGAGGCAGCGGCGAGGGACATCGCCGCTGTCCCAGGTAAGTGACTGAAGGGGTTTTCACCCCTTCAGTAACCAGGGATTGGTGGGTGGGAGGGAGAGGGACCCTCCAGTGCCAGAAAAACGGATCGTTTTTCTGGCACTGGAGTTTCCCTTTAAAGTTGAAGAATTCTGGATCATTTGACCCCAGCCAACCAGACTGCATGACATCGATACCGATAAGGTGGGACTGTACATTCCATATTATGAAATTGTCCGAAGAGTGGTTGGGCTCTGGGTGTTAGGTGCACCAACATAGACAGGTCGAATCCCCAAACGCAAGGTTTAATAAAGTGATAGAAAGTTGGGCTAATTAAAACTCAGACACCTCCTAAAAAGGCAGATAAAGCATAAAAGTCTAGACCAGAATGCCTGAAGAAAGAATCATAGATAATAATAATAATAATAAGCTGTTCCAGAAACACAAAACCCAGAACAGTCAGAATAAAATAGCATTACAACAGGAATTCAGCAAGGTAGCAAAACACGCATGCAAGAGGAAAGAAAAAAAAAAACCCTTCATGTTTGGGCCTAAAGACGTGGGCTCGCATGTCACATTTATAGCCCTATCCCATGTGTTTCTATGAACAGGCAGAAAGCTGCGGATGTTGCACAACTAATTCGATCAATAAGTGACTCCCTGTTGGATCGTACGGAGTCATCCAGGCTAGCAGAATGGACAAATGACTTGCCAAGAGGAGCGTGCGACCAACAGGGGACAACTCCCATATTCTTGTTAACATAACCACTATGCAAAGCTGAAGTGGTTATGTTGCGTTGACTGCTCATTTAAATAATTATAACAACACTTACTTGTATACCAAACGGCTGATCTCTTATGTTCATGTCATCCTTTGCATACCTGAAAGCAACAACAAGAACCACAATATTAATGTTCAACTTTCCTTTTCAGCATGTATTTAGTGTGAAGTAGGCTGCTGCCTTCCTTAACCCCTTAAGGACACATGACGTGTGTGACACGTCATGATTCCCTTTTATTCCAGAAGTTTGGTCCTTAAGGGGTTAAATGGAATAGCTGGTCAAATTATGATCAAGGCCAATAATGAAGTCCTGCAAAACAGACAAATCAAAGTGTATATTTTTATGTGCGTCAGTATTATTACCATTATAGTATTAAATGTTATGAATATTATTCAAGCAGAAGTTATTTTGTGTGAAATGTGGCTTGCGCTAAATCATTACCGCAGCAAAACGCATAAGCAGGAAGCAAATATCAAGTAAGAATGAAAGTACAGTCACATCTATACATTGCAAACAAAATTACTAGCGCAATACAAAATGTTATTAATGGGACATGCTAGAATGGAACTAAAATCGGATTTTGAAAGCATGTGTATTCTACAAACGCCTGAGACCCCAACAACAACAACAATTTAAGAATAAATCCAGCTTGCTGAAGTGCTCTATGTGTCTGAAGTCTGTCATTTTGATCAGAGCTAACAGAAGCGATGGCACATTTGGCTTCTAAAGTTCATTGAGAAGACTAAGAAATTAGAAGCATCTGATTGGAGTATGCCCCGGCAGTTCTGTGGAAAAAACGGAGGGCAGACAAAACCTGCAGACATCCATATGCCCCCAAAGAAAACATGCATAACAAAATACATTCACATGTTCTTTGGGGTTATATCTACGAAATTGTGTAAAAAAAAAAAAAAAAAAAAATTAAATATATATATATATATATATATATATATTTAAAATGGAGTGTTCTTTTAAATCAACAAATCTCTGCAATCACAGCGACCAATCAAAAACATACAACAAATATTCCAGAAGTCTTGGGATGGCAAATATGGGTTTTATAGAGGTGCACATGCAGCTACAAAGAACAATAAAAGGGTATATCTAGACTGTGAATGATAAGATATGAAACGGACACTATAGGCACCCAGACCAATTCAGCTCATTAAAGTGGTCTGGGTGCAGTGTCCAAGGCCCCTTAACTCTGCAATTGTAATTATTGCAGTTTCATGAGAAAGGATGCTGTATGTTCTCACACTCTGGATGAGGACGTCCAGCATCAAGCAAAACTGCATAGGAAAGTATTGCAGTAATGCTTTCCTATGGGGAGGGCCACATACATTTGCGGCGGTCGCCATGCGCATGGCAGTTAGCACCCCCTCTGTTATGTGACATTAGCGGCGGCGGAGCGCCAAGGGACATCAGTGCTGGGATCGGGCAAGTACAGTAAGAGTTTATTAACCCTTACAGTACAGGAAGGGGGGGGTCACAAGACCTATAGTGCTAGAAATACAGCTCTGTATTCCCAGCACTATAGTATCCCTTTAAATAATGCCATGCAGAGAGGTTGCAACTTTAGAAAGCCAATAGGATTCTGTTAAATAAAAAGTTTTTTTTTTTTTTTGTACATGCAAACTTATTACTTATTTGTCGAAGAATAAACATATGTTTAATTTCATCCCCTAAACAGGCAGAACAATTACCCAGTGACATTCATAAGAGGCACAACAATATTTCTTAAACTTTTAATTCTATTATTTCTCACTTTTCACGTGGAGCCATCTTCTGCCATTCAAATTTGTATTCGGTTGTTTCACCTTCTTGCTAAAGAAGTAGGAAAAAAAAAAAAACAACACAGAAAATTCAGCAATTGCTTTGTTATTTTTGCATAAACATGTGTAAATACACACACACAACATGCATGCACTAATAGAAAATATATTTTCTAATTTTGGAGGTGGAAAAAAGACCAGGGGCTTCAACTTAAAGATAACTTCTCCCCATATATCGACTTAATCCTCTCCCAAAACTCCACCATATGTACAACCCTAAACCCAAAAACGTCCAAGGATGATTTGCATTGACACCAAATCGTAGAATGAACCCAGAGTATAATATAAATTCCACATTTGCTGCGTTAACCCCATACCTTGCTGCATAAACCTGCACCCACTGTAATACACCCATAAAGTAATGTATAATTAACTATATAGTACATTAAAGAGGCACTGTTACAAATTACATATATGGAGGGGTATTTTTCAATATTACAGGGTTTGGCAACTTATCAAAGTGTGCCAAATTAGATCTGGAGACTTTCAAGACCCCAATCGGGCTCCAGTTCCTGTCAGATCTCCCCTAGAGATTCCTCTGTACATCTCTCCTTGCTAAATATTATTTTTACTTGCCAAAGTGCTTCAATTGTTTCCACAATATTTTAGGTTTTATATTTGGAATTTGGGACATGAGATCCAGTGAATTCCGTTAATGATTTGCTGATGAATTTTCTACATTGGTTATATTACCTCTTTTATTTCTTCATAGATGAACCATAAGAAAAAAAAACAGAGAGGAACAGTTAAAATATTTGTAACAAAATTGATCATCATTCCATGATACAGAGGCACCAAACCTAACTTTGCTAATTTTAGCTAAATGTTAGTCAATGAACATAAACTAAAACAATTGAACATGTTGAAAGGCTTAGTTTTAAGAGACAGGAAAGGAAAAATACAGACTGTGGATTTCCAAGCAGTCCTGAAAAATATATTTTATATTAAATTTCTGTGAGGCTTTGTGTGGCCTGTCTTTCCACATCCACTGGTTAATTTCTACTTGAAATCATATTGACATTTTAATTTAATGTGAGCATATACACATGTGCAAGTTTATAGAAAATAAAGCTTGTCCATGCCACATCAGACATCACTAACATTTCAGGCAGAGTTATCCCACAAAGCCTTGGATGCACTCAGGCATATACACAGAAATTATGCAATAGCGCATTTACGCTTGGTGTTTTTATTATCAGTTCTGTAAGTACGCACAGCACTGCAGGAAATAACTAATCTGCATACTCTGCCCAGTGAGCCTGGCAAGGCACGGGAATAATTATATAAAAAATAATCTGAGAGGAATGTCAAAAGTTTTTAGCACAATCCATAGCTGACTTTCAGTTATTTATTTGGTTGTGCCAAAAATTCAGAATTCATAGGTCATCTTTCCGTATAGATTTATAGGTGGTCATAAAATTATAAATCATTGTACCTTTTTCAGCTCCAGGAGGTGCTTCATACATGAAGTTCAATCCATTCTTTACTCGCTCATCACCCAGAAGTACTCTAAAAACAGAATTCAAAACAAATATAAAATAAGTGTGCAGTACTAAGACAATCTACTAGCCTTGTCTAACATTGACTTGTCTATTATTGATCTATGACTATATGCAGCGTCAAGGTGTGCGTTACTACAGAGGGGTTATTGAAGGGAAAGTCAATGCAGGCAAGTATTTTAACCACTTTATCCTCCCCATATAACTTTCATACTTCAATCCAAGTCACTTGTACCCACCGCATGTGATTCACACTTACTTATTTTTTCTCCACTCCTGGTCATTCAGGCCAGACCCTTCCTTTCATCGCTACCAATTCCTTCTCCCCGCCATGTCACGTGCACCTTCCAACATCACATCCACCGGTCGCCCTCCTTTCCCCAAATCACCTCCACCTGCCACCTTCTTATTCTTGCATCACCTCTATCCGCACCACTTGTATTCCGCGCATCATCTCCATCCACAGTCTTTTTTTTTTTCCTGCATCACTTCCATCCATTACCCACATCACACCAACCCACCCCTCACTTTCATCGGCCACCTTCCTTTAACCCCATTATATCCATGCGTCAAACTCCATTCCCATATCACTTCCACCAACCTCAGTAAATATTTTGAACTTTGTATTTATACATATATACAAACACACTCGTGTTGGTGTAACTAGCATATCACACCATTGTTTTGTACTTGCTACACACTGTGTTTGTATGCAGGAAAGACTCCCACGGAACCATGGCCCACCCCATATAATTGAGACATCCCAATACGGAAGCTTAGTTCCACATCATCTAACCAAAATATGTGTACGCTCACATCATGCAAGGTTACCGTTGGAATATAGCATGATTCAGACACTTCAAAATCACTGCAGCACACACACTCTGTACAAACACTTTGACAAAAAATGATCAAGTGAATATCCCATTATTACATTGAAACAAAAGGGGCCTTTAGTGTAGGGATTTCCTTCTTTTTTGCTCAACTAATTAAGAAGCCCCCCCAAAAAAATTGTAAAATTGTTTTAAATAGGTGACCAAAATGGAAGGATTTCTCAGCAGGTATATGCTATTTTACCCTCCCCAATACCAGGTAGCAAATCAGACTTGGGAGTGTGTGAGACTATCATCTGTGGTTTGAGAATCTCTTACTACTGTGTTAAAAGAGACACATTTTAAAATAAGTAGGTAGAGTGGACCCAAGTTGGGAATTCCTTTCTAGTGGAAATTCAGATCCTTTAAAATAGATACAGAATTGCATAGCTAAACATGTTAAATTAATAATAAATACAAAAAATGTGGTCATGTTAAATGAACTTCAGATAATTTGGATCATAGAAGAACAGAAACATGTTAGTTTATTTTGGATTAGTCACTACTGAACCGAAATAGAAATTTTCCCAAAGCAAAACAATGTATTAAAAAGACTCACCTGTTGTTATATGAATCTTGTTCCTTTAAATACTGTGACATTAAGTCTTCCTGTTTTTTCTTATCATATGTTATTTTCTGCTCTGCCATCCATACCTAAAGAAAGAGGGGGGAAATTATTGCTGTATATTATTAAGCGTTTATACACTAAACTTTGAATAGTAGCAAATTTAAATAGAATGGAAATGTACTCAAATACAAAAAAAAAAAAAAAACTGATGTGGAATTCCCCCCCCCCTTCAAACTCTGTTATAACCTCAGCTATTTTAGCCTTTAACGTGCCATTCTGATTTCTATACAGAGTTTAGTGAATAAAGCCTAGAGTCCTGCCTCTATCCTAATGACTTGATGCACTACATGAGCTTCTGACTACATTATTATTTTATTTATACAGCGCCATCACATTCCGTAGCGCTGTACAAGAGTTTGCATCTAAAGAACCCTCAAATACATTAGCTGTATAGAACACGTGGTATAGAAATGGTTCTTCTACATAGTGCTAGATTCTATTAGAAGATATAAGCTTAACCTCTCTGGAAATACCACTTCTTGTTCCCTCACTGCAGTAAAGCTATTGGAACATTTACTGCGGTGAATATTACAGCAAGGGAGAAGTTAAAAAAACAGCACACCCCTGCTGCACAACTGCCACCCTATGATGTCTTGTTGGCACTTGGACATTCCTTCACAGGATTATTTACTAACATGGGAATTCACTGTGAACGATACATTTATGGTCAAAATAGCTGAAGTGGAAAAATTCTCTAAGTCAGCTATGCTTTCAGTTCAACTAATGTGGCTTTAAATATCAAATTCCCTTCAGTAAATAACCAGGACGTGTTTGGTATAAGAATTATAAGCAAGGAATCTCCTAGAATTGACCAGGAAATTGTCCATTTTAGATCATGGGTGGGAAAAGTCCACATAAACTATTTTCTTGCTCAACTATTGGTTTAAAAAATAATGTCCACACTGGCTGGACTATGAGTGCTCTGGATATCTCTCACCTTTTTGATGTTGGATTTAGAGGCAGGATGGAAATCCTTCTTACACATGAAATTGGCAAACGATTTCCCCATGGCTGGTCCCTGGCAGCTTCACTGCTCTGTGTTACAAAACAAAACACAAACTCAATGTACAGCTATAAAATCACTTCCGGGTTGATGTCTTCCCGGAATTGAGTCACCGAACACGTGCGTGTAACGTTCCAATGGCTAGCCTTGGGCACTCCCAGTGCTGTGAACTCAATTTCCCATGACCATTAGCGCATTGAGAATAACAATAATAACATTGGGGCCAAGGATTAACCCTTTTATGCTCCTCTGACCAAAGAGGTGTCACAAACCATGTGAGCCTTGACTTCTTGACTGTCTGCATTATAGACACTGGAGCATGATAAACGTCTAATATATAAATAAATAAATGTACTGTCAGCACAGGGCTGGAGACAAGTGATAGCCGAATAATAGTCCTGGGGTGAATATTACCTTTATATTTAGTATGTAGGATTTTTTGGGGTCTAATTATTACTTCCATTAGTGTAGGGTTTTCATGATACATAATATGATATTACAATAACTTTAAAACAGGGTGTTTATATTCCTGTAGGTGTAATACAACAAGAGGCTGCCAGAGGGCGGCCAGTGTCCACACAAAGTGACTATGGAGCAGTATTCCAAGGTTTCATGGCCATGGAGGGAGTATGGGGCCACCTTATTCTGAAATATTAAGTAATAGAGTACAGGAGACCTGGTGCTCTGTGTTACCGGGCAACAATGCTTTTACAGCTACACAGGTACCTTCAACCATACAGGCTCAGACACCAGCGACAATATGGCGAAGCGGTGAGTCCACTCTAGTGTTTAGAACTCTACCCGCAATGTTTACAGTAAAGAGACTGGTGTCCAGAGCGAGGCTTGCAACGCGCGATGACGTCACGGTGCCCAGTTTGTCAATCACACATGGTGTGTAGGAGGTGACAGCTGCTGTGTGTTGACTGTAAGTATAGTCTGCAGAGACTGGAATATGACAATAAGTGCATCACGCCTTAGCCACCTTTGTGTTTCATTAGCCATTGTTTTCAGCAGTCATGTTGCCATAAGTCAGAATGTGGAGACATGTTGCTGTTTGTAGACATAAAATTGATATAAACAATCATTACTAACAGTAGCTGCCATACAATAACAACTATTTTCTATTTTGGCCAGCAGCTTTGTTGTTTGACATTGCATCCTAAATTGCATGGCTTATTATTGGCTTAATGAATAGCTAATGAATTGTTAATTAAAGTGGGGAAGTCTAAGTGAATTGCAACTAAGCTTAAAAAAATAGTTTAGTAAGGTCTAAAATTTGCATATCTGCTCAATTCACTTTCATTTCCTGATTAAATTAATTAGTGAATAACTCGTTGCAGGTTTCCACAAGAAGATGTTTAAGAAACAGTGCATGGGTGTTGTAGAATTAATGTATCCTGACGCCAATAACAGGTCCCAATTACACTAGCATTGGGTCACAAAACAAGTATTTAACCTGTAAAGTGCAAATCTGATGTCAAAATAGCTGAATTGGAAACAGTTTCGTTTTCAGAGTAGCTACTTTGCCTTACAATTTGAAATCCCATTGTCTGCAATTCAAAGTGAATTTCAAATGTCAGGCTGTAAAAGTCAAACTCAAATCAGTTCAGATATTTTGCCCTTAAATCTGAAATTCACATTGAATTTATGGCAGTTCACACATTGATGTATAACTGTAAGGAATTTATGAAGAAGGTGACCATTGCAGTTTATTATCCTCAGAAATGCTTCTCTTTTGGATTACTAAAGTGATCCCAAATCCAAGGGCAGCAGGGTCAAAAAAGGAGGCAGATTTCCCCAGCAAGCCTTTTCTTCGTTGGGAGGTCTCTACAGGGTTGTCTTGCAGACCTTGCCCTCTTTAAGATCTAGGGTGGTGTCTTCCTACAGTATTACCCAATATATTGAACTCCTAGCCTTCAGATCCACAGGCTGTAAGAAGGAAGAACACCTTACAGAGTTTGATATGGTCAGATGTCTTCTGATTGAGAAGAATGGCTGCTTAGGGAGACATATCTCCATTGTTTGTCACTTGTATAGATAAAAAAAAAAAAAGAGGAAACTGCCTTATGTACTAAGATAGGTAGATGGATCATATCAGCAATCATCACATCCTGTCAGGCTAAGGGAATACCATTTAATATAATACACGTGGGATACAGCGGTTGAACCTAAAATGTAATAAAACAGAACATAGCATAATACAGTTGATACATATATAATAATCCCTGCTAAAGATTGCACTCTGCGGATTTGAAGTTAAATGCGCTCTAATGGTGCCTCCCCTGATGTTTGGGGGGCTAGCATCTCCCTCTCAGGATCAGGTGTCACCCAATATCAGGAACCATGCAGGACTCCGACAGGTGGATAAGTAGAAAAGAGATTTATTAATCACAATTTAAAAGAAGTGATTAAAAAGCAATTTTGGTCTTACGCGTTTTGTCCTCTAATGGGACTTCCTCAGAGACCAATATTCAATGAAAACAATCACAATAGTAATGCTCCCAAATAAGGGAATACCAGAGCTCTTTCAAGACTGTGGCCCACTCAACCAAGACCATGTTCTTGTCTTGGGTAGCTGAAGCACAAATCCCTCCAGTCTAGATATAGTATACAGTGTACTGAACTTCTATTCTACATTCATTCTATACTGCAAAAATGTATATATCTGCAGCATACATTTTGTGGATGTGTAGGTTTCCCTCCCTCTTGCTTGGGTAACCGCCATGAATATACGTACAAATATTTCACTATGTATCCTCCCCCACCCAGACTTATATTTATGGCTTGGATCAGACACTGGTGTAACGGAGGTACTGGACTCCTTTTATTTATTTTTGGAGGATTGTTTCTGCCCAGTAGGAGTAGTAAGGAGGTGTGTAGTGCTGCAATGGCATATTTCCAGGAAAGGAAAATATTAAGTAGAAATTAATTTTTCTCTGTTTACTATAGTGCAGTGTACAAAGCCGTTTAATGAGGTGTACTGTTAGGGTGGTGCATCTTATTTAAAGGAATACTCTAACAAAAATATAATTTATTTTAACCTTGCAGTGTTTTCTTTTTTTTGTTGTTGTTTAGATTAGTGGGCCCCACTTGTTAAAGGAACAAGCCAAGCACTATATCCACTACAGTACGCTGTAGTCATTACGTTGCCAGGAGTTCCCTGGTGCTCCTGCCATCCCCATTGTAAGGAGTGAAACCATTTTAAGACTGTTTAACTTCTTACCTATGGTCAGCCAGGAGCCAATCCCCCCTCCACTGTTTCAGCCATGAAGTTCCTACTTTCTTTAGATCTTAGGAGTGCAGGGCTAGTACATTGGTAAGCAAATTAATAAAAACCCTTTCATACACACTGTAGTGTATGAGAGGAATGGTCACTTGGTTTACTGTGCATTATACAAAGTATTATAACGCTTCATTGTACTTGCAGATTCCTCCAGTCATGGAACCTTGCTCTTGTGATACCTTTGTTGCCTTACCACCTGCAACAGTGGGCAACAGGATTATTTTTGGGAAGAATTCAGACAGACCCAGTGATGAAGTACAAGAGATTGTTTACTTCCCTGAGAGAACCTATGAGAAAGGAGAAAAACTGGAGGTGAGATTAACTAAATCGAGAATTCAAAGTAAATTTCAAATTTGAGGCCAGAGCAGCAGACATAGAGAATTTTTTTCTAGTTTGGCTATTTTGACCTTTAATTTGACATTGACCTTGAATTCTCACTTTAGGGAATAATCATGTTAATATTAATTTTGCACTTTATCTATGTTTGGACAGTGAATATCAATTTGAGATCACGGTAAATATCACAAGTATGATTAGATGTGTACATTTTTGAATTCTGTCTTGCAAGGAATTCATTCAAATGCAGATTTGAAATACCCTGGATGTTAGCAAAAGGTGAAATGTTAAGTTAATGTGAGCTTAAGACTTGCTCATCCAGGAAACCTTTTTTGGTTAACAATGATTTGGCAGTCACATTTTTTTTTTTTAAAACTGAGTTTTAATCACTAAACTGTGAATTAAGAAGGGTTATTTAGGAAATATAGAATTGTAGACCAGGATATCTGAGCTGAAAAAACAATAGATGCAAAATGTATTCAATTTTGCTAGTTTTTTTTCCAAACTATAGTATCCCTGGTCTGGTCAGTTTTCTCACAATTCCTGGTTTAGTAACAAACCCACCAAACCCTCAATAGTAGTGATTTGAAAAACCGATTTGCAAACGTCAAGATAAAAAGCCAAGCTATGACTCCGGTTGAGTTGTTGCCTAAATGTTGCAATTTGGTTTTCATGTACTACAATATTTTTGTTTAGTGAATAAAGCACGTTACCTTTAACACAGCCTCAAAGTAGATGCAACACTTTTTAAGTAACTTGGTCTGTTAAAGGATCGCACCAGGCAATATCACAGCTTTGCAGAAGTGATGGTGCAGAGAACAAGCTGGGGTGCTTATTACCAGAGCCTCATCTATCGTGCAGACATTCCATAAATACATATACACTGGCAGCACAGCATGGAATATTTTAATACATTTAAATAGTGCATTAACAAAACACTGTTTGTAATTGTGTAGATAGAAACGGAGTATATGTTTTATTATTAGTATAATATCACCCACCAAAGCTTGTTTTAATTTTCTTTTTATTACCAGTGTACCTACATTGAAATTGAGCAAGCAGAGAAGACCTATGCTGTGATATTAAGTCGTCCATCTTGGTTATGGGGAGCGGAGATGGGAGCTAATGAATTTGGTGTATGTATCGGAAATGAAGCTGTTTGGGGGAAAGAAGACATTGATGACACTGAAGCACTTTTGGGCATGGATCTCGTGAGGTTGTGAACATAGTAAATAATAGCTACTTGTGAAATTAATAAAATATAATAAATCACCAAATCATAATAAATAATCTAAATATTGTAAAGTCTAAACAATTTTCTTTTACACTATAACTAGGCTTGGTCTTGAAAGGGCAAATTCTGCCGAGGCTTCCCTAGAGGTTATTATTAGCTTGTTGGAAACATATGGTCAAGGAGGGAACTGCATGGAAGGAAGCATGTCCTTCACTTATCACAACAGCTTTCTAATAGCTGATCGAAAAGAAGCCTGGATCCTGGAGACTGTTGGACAGCATTGGGCTGCTGAGAAAGTTGAAGGTAATTTTTCACAAGATTGTACTTTAGAAGTTAAAACCGACTTAAAATAATACGTATTTAGTATTAGTTTTAAATCTATGCATTTTTTTTTATTTCAATAAATGGATTAACATCACAAAACCCATGTGCTTAAAAATTGAGTCTTTCAGTATATTTAGCAGAGAAAGCAAAAAATGCAGTATTTTATCAGCTGAAGTACATCCTTCATCATTTGTGCTCTGATGGCTCATAAACATGCTAGAAATTAAAATACCAACATTTCTGGACAGGTTATTTTGAGAACAGAGCAAATATGAATATTTGTAAGGATTCTCGTTTTACCTTAGAATGTGACTCAAGTCCTATAACCAGCTAGTTACAGTAAACACATGTCCTTTAGGAAACGAAAACCTGGTGAGTTCAGTGTAAACACACAAAAAGCCTTACTAGGCTGCAGAACTTTTTTCTTTTTCTTGGATTTGAGATGCTGAATACTAGGGTAGTGATCTTGGGGCGAACCAGGGAATATCATAGCTGCTTAATGTCATAGGAGAAAGCTTTACTTCCTCTTTTTGCATGTCCATATGTTTGTATGGCGTACACACACTGCATACTGCAAGTCCTTTGACAGGTTCCTTCACAGCTTATTGAATTGCAGTGGCATGCATGCGCACTAGCCTCTGATAGATACTTTTTGCAAAACTGTGAAATCAAATTGCCACTTTTATTTGACTTTCATGATGAATTGAACTGCTGTTAAATGCTGCCTAGGGGGTTTAGAGGATATGCTCAGACCCCATTAAAAAAATATAGGCTGAGCCTATTGGTCTAATTAGAGCTCATTGCAGAATGTTCAGAGCCTTGGGATTTGCAGGAAATGCATGAATTTCAAAGACGAGTATCTTGCCTTTTATTTGTAAGTGTTGTTTTATGCTTTATTTGGCTTTCAACCAATTTAGTGTGCATTCAAGCTGACTGACTTCTGGGCTGTGTGATAGTCTGACGTTCGTAATACATATCTGTATTTCTAACGCTACAGCCCTGTTGCCCCTTGTGGCAAACAGAACCTCGCCATGGCTTCTGGAAGAGCCTGATCGCCAGCCTCCTACTGAAAAACTATGGGCCCTTTAAAACTTATGTGAACAGACTTGGTTCGTGGGATTTTATATTTGGTTCGGGAACTGAACAGGTGCACAAACCATAGACCATCCGGGAGCTTGTTAAACCCTTAACACTTGGTAACGATTCTAACAACAGTACTCTAATTGTTCGTCTGGGTGGCCGCCAATCATATGGTTGAACACGTGGCGGCAACCATCTTGTTCCTGCGAACGCAGGCAGCGGTGTTTGGTCGTCGCGTTCATGGAACTGTTTTTGGACACTGAAACTCCTAAACACAGCTAGACTTCCATCATCACCTGCGTTTGGTTCTGTACATCGTGGAAGGGTACTGTTTGGTGGAATCGTTTGTCTGGATGAGGGGAACAAGCTCCAGGGTAAGACTATTGACTATGTTCGGTAGTTTGTTCGGTTTTAAAACTATCAAACTAGATCGACTGCAAGCCCTGATTCTCTGGAACTGTTTTGGGCAGGAGCCTCGTGTGCGGTCGGTCAAATTATGACTTCTATTGAAATCCCAAACCCCTGAACCGATCTAGGTGATATTTGGATATGTTGGTCCCCCAGATCAGGGCTACCAGGGGATGTGCCTTTGTGGGGTTTGCATGTGTTTTGGGGGTACTTTCGGGATGTTGTTAAAATTTATGTTTTCTGTACCTGGAGATCATTGTTTAGTACAGTTCCTGACTAAATTATCTCTCAGGCACAAGGGAGGGATTATCCTGTTTTGTGTGGGAGTGTCCTGGGTATGTTTGCTTTAACTAGTCTCCTCTCAGGTCCAGTGGGGAACGCTCTCAATATAGAGCCTCGTCTCATGCTTGGAGGGAACGGCTATATTCATTCTGGTGATTGCAATACTCCTTATACTCTCTTGGATTATAATCACTTGTTCTTTTAAGAGCATACGGCTTTTACTCTCTGGATTAGGAGAGGTCTACCCACTGGAAGCTGGATCCTGGTCTTAGTTCCAGGGTGGGTGGAGGACAGCGAGACCCTAACCAAACTGTAACGCTGGCTACGGGGACTACAGTGGTTATGGTGTCTGGAGTGCTTGGAAGTACTCAGAGTTACTAGGAAGTAGCGAATGGCGGAGGCGCGGCTTGAAGCTGCACTTTCAAGCCTTCTAAATCGCTTAATATTTGGTTTTGGGGGTAAGACTGTAGGAATTATAATAACTTCGATAACATAAAGTTGTTAAAGTGCCTACAGTGTCACTTTAAGTTTGTGTTTCTTTAATAAGTGTCAGCATTAAAATTCTGATTTCCATTTGGCAAACATTAAGAAATAGTAAGTCCATTTAACTAAAAGTTTGAATACCTGATAAAGTAAAAAAAAAAAATAGGTGTGCTTTGGATAATTTTACACCATTAACCCCTTAAGGACCAAACTCCTGTAATAAAAGGGAATCATGACATGTGTTAAAGTGTACCTTGTGCCAAGAAAGGTTGCAAATCTCTGATCTATATAGTCCATCCTGGAGTGTTCCTTTAAAAACATTTACTTTAAAATGCACTACAATGGATGGTTTAACAATAAAAGGAAATGCTTGTTACTTGAGTATATATATCTTGCAAAAGATGAATCTTGATATATACAATATATTCCATTATAATTTTCATAACTTTTTCATAAATTTTTTTTTTTTTTTGTTTTTTTTTTTTCCCCTAACAGAAGGATTAAAGAATATTTCTAACAATCTATCTATAACCACAAAGATTGATCGTGAACACCCAGAAACAAGGGATTATGCAAAATTGAAAGGCTGGTGGGATGGGAAAAAGGAGTTTAACTTTGCAGCCACTTACTCCTACTTCAGCCCATCTAGATCCTCTTCCTCTGGAGACAGATTCTGTGAAGGACACAAGTTGCTTAGGAAACATAAAGGTGAGTTAAACACATTTGTTTTCCTTTACTTTTAAAGCCTAAGGGGAGCTCAGTTTGCACATTCACCTGCAAATCTAGAAATGTGAAATTGCCTTGAATGTGGTTGTGATCCAATTGACTTGAAAGTAGACTTGGATTGTGAGCACAACTCAAATTACAAGACCTTCACAATTTTACTGGTATCACAGGAAAAATACATTTAGAAGACCTTCCGTTCCGTTAGGGTCATGTCTGTTCCTTTTCAGAAGTGATCAAACTTCTTATGAGTTAATCTAAAATATATTTATATTAAATAAGCGTTTCAGCATTCTCCTGAAGATGAATACATCATTTGATTTTTCTATTTTGTTCGTTTGCTGCTCTATATGGTACTTTTTTATACCTACGGGAAAGCTGCCAACTTTTACGTGGGGGTCAAGTGCAAGCGAATGGCTGTTTTTGCACACAGAGCTAACACATGCCTGTGTACATTTGACAGATGGGGGCTGCTGGAGTTGGGAAGTGTGACATCATATATCCTGTAGCCTCTATCAGTATGGTCTGTGCAGTGTTAGTGAGCATTCATAGAGGTCTGTGCATGCCTCACAGTTACAGACATTATTTCTGCAACTTCATTACCACCAATGCCAAATGGCTTGTGTTGTTCTGGTCAAGAACTCTGTCTATATCACCGTGCAGTCACTTGATGTCCTATAGGGACATCATTCAGTCTCATCATAGTCTGGTCATGCTCAGATATTAGTCTAGGTCTGGAGAATATATAGGTTGCAGGCCATTCCTATCACCAATTCCTACCTGCTGCCTCACATCTTCAGTACGCTATCCACAGATATCCCAATGCATCTCCTGTTATTTGAATCCGCTGTGGCGGTCATTGCTTGCCTATCCCCTTGTAATTTGAGTGTGAATGCATTTTTGCAATAGTATTTGATGTGTTATTTGACTGGCCATTTGAATATTGTTACATTATGCTGTTCCTTATCCACCATTGTCTTAACACACCGTAAAGGTAATTTTTTTTTTTTTTTAAGGAAATATGACCGCAGCAACCATGATGGAAATCCTTTCTGATAAGAAAAGTGGAATTAATATGGAGGGAGGGTTTATGACAACAGGAAGCATGGTCTCTATTCTACCCCAAGATCTAAACCAGCCATGTGTCCACTTCTTTACTGGCACACCAGATCCTGCAATGTAAATTAGCTTCACAAATCTGTCTTCATTGTGACTTTGAAACCCATTTTAAAACATCAACGTTTTCCGAGGTTCATTCACTAAATGAGATGATGGTCAACTTGCAAAATTTAGGCCAAGATAATTAGAATTATTTTCCTGAATTGCCTATTTTTGGCCTGGATTTTACAAATGTGGCCCTGCACGTAGATAATAACCCCTGCCTGCTAGTTATCATCATACAATGTCAAACAAATCCCTCAAACTCTTCATCTTGAGTCCATTGAAATAGTGTTACACTCTTCCTTCAAGCTTTATAAATAGTCAGCACTCAATCGCGCTGCAATTTCCTTATCAGACAGTTTAAGCCTTATTCTAGCCTGTGTCTATCTCTAGTACTGCATTTATTTTATTTCATTTTCTTTGCTTTAAAATGAGGTATTCATGACCTTTACATGATTGCATGTGGAACTCATGTGAACCATTCTTATATTTGTCTTTTATACTTTTAATGTTTGTCTCAATAAAACAAAGATTGACAAAAGTAAAAAAATAAATACATTAAAAAAAAATAAAAGTTATGGTATACATTTCACCCTGCCTTGTGCTGCGAGGGGCAAAATTCAAAGTTTCTCCCAGAATCCTGCTCCTCATTCGTACAATTCTGTTATTTACTTTTCCTTTAAGCTGTTTATTTAAAGTTGTTTGATTATTGTACATTTTTGTTCCTAGATCTGTTTTCAAGCCCTTCATCTTTGTGCCACAGATCCAGCCTTTTATAAAGACCGTGTCACCTTGCTTCGGTTCAAATGACCCTGTCAAGGAAAAGCCACGATTTCAAACGAAACCAGACAGAAGACACGAGCTGTACAAAAAACATGAAACTGCCTGGACGACCTTAGAACCATCGCAAGTAAGACATTTATTTCATTACTTCTGTAATTGTAACTGGCTTTTATGTTTTTGTAGAGTCAGAAATGGATATTTGCCCTTTATAGCAATAATGATGCAGCCACTGATGCATCAATACCTGCGGCAATACCTAGGGCTAAAATTTAAAGGGTTACTCCAATCACCATGTCCACTTCCGTGATTTGAAGTGGTCATGGTGGTAGGAGTCAGTATGTGCAGTGTTTCGGTTTGTACTAAGATATTTGTAATTGTGTGCTAAGGGCAAGTTGCACCCTCAGCAAATGTGACATTGGCAGGCCAGAACTTTGGCCCAGGTTCCCTAATGTAAATTCTGAGCATAAAAGCATCTGTTGGACTGCGGTGCCCCAGTGACATCAGGATGGTGCGTGGAAGAGCAGTGCCAGAAGCTTCGTATGGTTCTGGATTTTAGGTAAGTAAGAGTTTTACTAAGAATTGAAAGGCATCTTCTCCACAGTGCCTAATAAGGCACAGTATAATGGAAAGGTCCCTCCTCTATAAAAGGGTTATAGTAACTCTTTTAAATAGTATTTCATTTTATCATCACCTGCGGCACGCAACCTTTTAATCACACTGTGCCAAGACATAGCAGTAGAGGTGTTACTAGAAATCACAGAGACCCTGTGCAAGTATCAAAGAAAAGGCCCTCTTTTTGTTCCTCCTTACTCCCTATAAGCAATATGCCCGAGTGGGATGTGTGTGGTGGGTGAGAGTTATTGTGTGAGTGTTTTCTGAGAGTGATTCTGTGTGGGGCTTGGGTGTGTGTGATTGGCTGAATGCGATTTGTATATGGGGTTTGGCTGTGTGTGAATGTGGTGTGATTGGCCCTGCTTGGGGTCACTTCCCTAAACATAGCAGTAACTTGCGCTGACTTGCTGGTTTCACTGACAGAACACCAGCGTCAGTGCATCTTATCCTCTCCCACCTGCTGGGAGAGTAACAGTGACAGGGAGCGAGAGGACTGCCTGTCACTCAATATATGGCATTAGACCCTTTGTGCCACTAACTCATTGGTCTAGTGTAGAGTGTAGAGAATTTAATTTACAGGCAGGGTAGGAACCTTATTGTTCAAGAGCTTTAAATTAAAATCTTTACATTTGCTAGGATTTCTGCTGGCACAAAAAACAGATGGAATTTAATGTTCTTTAATATACACTTAGCTATAATACACATTTATTAGTAATGCACGTGTGTATATACTGTGTGTATGCACATACATATAAGCATATTACTACAAATCATATGAATTGAGTAAAACAATTGTTTTAATTAAATATCTTCATCCTTTTAAGCACACACTCTCACTGACCCATACAAGCGCTTACTGGCACACACTGTTTAACCAACACACACTCTTACTGACACACACTGGTATGTAGTTTTATTTATAGTGTTTCATTTAGTTATTTGTTCATTTTAACCCACCCAGCCTTACCTACTTTTGGAAGAGTTGGAGTAGATCTTCTCTCTGGGGTTAAAGGGAAACTCCAGTGCCAGAAAAACGATCCGTTTTTCTGGCACTGGAGGGTCCCTCTCCCTCCCACCCACCAATCCCCGGTTACTGAAGGGGTGAAAACCCCTTCAGTCACTTACCAGGGGCAGCGACAGGTCCCACGTCGCTGCTTCCTCCTCCCCCGCCGCTCCTCCTTCTGGTTACGTCGGCCGGTGGGCGAGACTGATCTCGCCCGCCGGCTGAGGAGACCTAATGCGCATGCGCGGCAATGCCGCGCATGCGCATTAGCGCACCCCATAGGAAAGCATTGAAAATGAATTTCAATGCTTCCCTATGGGGAATAGAGCGACGCTGGAGGTCCTCACACAGCGTGAGGACGTCCAGCGACGCTCTAGCACAGAAAACCTGTGCTATGAAGCAGGAAGTGTCCTCTAGTGGCTGTCTAATAGACAGCCACTAGGGGAGGACTTAACCCTGCAAGGTAAATATTGCAGTTTTAAAAAAACTGCAATAATTACACTTGCAGGGTTAAGGGTAGTGGGAGTTGGCACCCAGACCACTCCAATGAGCTGAAGTGGTCTGGGTGCCTGGAGTGTCCCTTTAAGTGTGTAGCTGCTCTGATGTTCTTTCACTTTCAGCACGGCTCCCTCGGGCGTAGTTTAAGGATGCTGGAGCTGGAGTGACATGTAGCTGCCCTGAGTGTCCCCCTCTGGACACTATTTCGACAGAATAGGAATCTGCCATCCACACACAACCCAATACACAGACAGGCAAACAAACAGTTACACACTAATATATATATATATATATATATATATATATATATAGTCTGCTCAAAAAAATAAAGAACACAAAAATAACACATCCTAGATCTGAATGAATGAAATATTCTTCTGAAATACTTTGTTCTTTACATAGTTGAATGTACTGACAACAAAATCACACAAAAATTAAAAAATGGAAATCAAATTTTTCAACCCATGGAGGTCTGGATTTGGAGTCACACTAAAAATTAAAGTGGAAAACCACACTACAGGCTGATCCAACTTTGATGTAATGTCCTTAAAACAAGTCAAAATGAGGCTCAGTAGTGTGTGTGGACTCCACGTGCCTGTATGACCTCCCTACAACGCCTGTGCATGCTCCTGATGAGGTGGCGGATGGTCTCCTGAGGGATCTCCTCCCAGACCTGGACTAAAGCATCTGCCAACTCCTGGACAGTCTGTGGTGCAATGTGACGTTGGTGGATGGAGCTGTTATGGTACTTTTTGAGAGTAAACCAAAATGTTCAAAGTCTATCTGTTCCTGTCCAAATCAATAAAATTAAATTGCGTATATACGCTGAAGTAATTAAGTCTGACACACGAGGTTCAGGTTAAAATAACTTCGAGAAAGTTTATTGGCAAGTGAAGTAAAAGCGGGCGCGCAGGCCCTTTTAAGAGGCATTTTGCGTCATCATTGATTATTAGAATATCAGCAAATAAACATCATCAATTGGATTAATTGTTAAGTGACGGGGTTAGTGTCTTACCTATTGGTTCGTAAAATTAAGAGGTTAGTCCCGTGCCCACCCATCAGAGGTGGGATTATTCTGGACACGGGGGGGATAAGGGGGTCCTAAGCGTCATTTTACACGGTCAATAATATCAGACTTCATGTCCAGGTGCAAGGTCTCTTATGAATAGAACATTTCATTACTACTGTGTTCTGTGGCCTTCAAACTATACTATCTTACAAGTTCTAAGGAGTAGCCAGCAAGTCTTAAGGAGTACCCAGCACCTCCTGGCATTTGTCCTTGTAGGAAAACACAGTCTTTGTCTACTATATTAATTGGGTTGAGAAGTTCAGTCACGTAATGTAGTTTTAAAATGAACAAGTTAAGTCATGAGGACAAAATGGAGGATTTGAAGAAGTCAGGTTAGGAGGACAAAATGGAGGATGAAGTCACAGTATAAAGTTAAAATGGAGTTAGTACAATAATTCAATACAAGTACAATAAAGATTTTTAATAATTCCACATCAGTCCCCCCTATGAAATGTTAGATTCTAAGAGATAAAACTTTATTATGTTAGTATCAGAAGACGTGTTAACCCAAAGGCACAGAAACCCCGTGGCCGCTAGCTAGATGTTAATGCAAAGTGCAAGGCTGTCCCTAGATCTGACCCTAATAGGCTAACCATCCGTCAGTATGGCTCTCGAACGCTTCACACCCAAGGGTATCCCATGGCAGCTAACCCACCACTTCTCCACATGGGGCCTTTACCATTCACTGACAGATGCTGTCCCTAATCTAGTCCCTTCCTAGAATTCCTGCACTTTATCAACAAAGGGGATAATTTGCAGCGGCAGACAGGGTGAGTTGATGTCTTGAAATTCTTGGTCATCAACTTCGAGATGGGTAAAAGTGGGTGCCGCTTGGTCAACAGTCTTCATGAGGGATTTTCTCAGACATGGGAGGACACAACAAAAGAGAAGAGCAAAGATAAAAAGAAAAATTAGTATAGCCATACCAATCTGCATTAAAGCCTTTTGCCATCCTGTCATCCAACCAAACCATCTTTCCCAGGGATCTTTTATCCCAGAATTCCTTTTTAACTCTTCAGACAGGTCATTTAATTTTTCTATAGCTAGTGTGACTTTACCATTAGGGCCTGTGTTTTCTGGGATGTAGGTACAACATGTCATAGTGTCGGGCAAAATCTTACAAACCCCTCCTTTTTCGGCTAAGATCATATCTAGGGCCATCCTATTCTGGAAAGTCATTTGGGATGTGGCCTGTAACTGTTCGGCCAACCCCTGGAGGGCGTCTCTGGTGTAATTGACAAAACGCTGTTGATTATAATAAATGTAATTTATCCAATTTAGATTCTTGTTTGCGGTAACTATGGTAAAAATTGATTCAAATCCTGCGGCAACTTCATCCCTTGCTTTAAACTCATTGGGTACCCCCCTGGGCACTCCAATGGCATCAATATATACATGAGGATCAAAACTTCCTTTCACTGGGGCGTCACGTTTAACCTTAGTGTGGCTGAACTCATGGGTGTTGAGGTGTGTGTCAGAAATAATATGTATAGGCATAATGGCCTTAGTCAAAGTACACTCTCCCCACCATTCCGTGTCCATTCTGGATCTCAGCTGTAAATCCCCACACAACCAGTAAATGTCTCCTAGTGACCTAGTATGGTGTTGCAGCAAGCGTACAGGAACAGTTCTGTATGTAGCACAATAACCTTTGGAAAAGTTACCCACAAATTTACCAATACCATCGTACATGGCATAGCAAGTGTAATTACCTTTATATACGGTAATACCATCAGGGGGTTTGACATCGTTGGCTAGGAGAGGATACTCCTTTGTCCATGCAATACATATGGACCTGTTAAAATTATAGTGATAGGCAAAAAGGCTTAAAATACATTCTTCTATATCTACGGGTAGGATTAAAGGTACGGTACCCAGGTAAGGCCGGGCACCGCCACACACGTAACATGCAGTTCTATTATGCTTATTAGCATTATATTTCATCCATTTTAACCATAAATTTACATCATTAAAACCTGTTTCAGCGGCCATGGTATCTTCAAAGGTGGGGTTAGCAATGGCCATCATGTCCTGAAAGGTCTGGATATGAGGTTTTAATGGATTGGGGACCATATGGGTGGCCCCTTGCCACTCAGAAGAGTTGCACATATCTTTGAGGTAGAAATGCCCTAATTTCTGGTAGGAACCCCTTTTCCAATACATTCCCATCACATACTGGTCTGCATCTGTTGGGCTTGGGTGCTCAATGTTAAGGATTAATTTCATTGGTGTGCTCCCCCCAGGCTTTCTTAAAGTCATTCTCTGGAGAAGCGATCTACCATGATCATCTACTTTAGCTACGGCACTTTTTGGTTTGTAACCCCAGGCAGGCCCGGCATTCCACCCCGCCGCCCCCCAATGGTCACAATTGTGCCCCCATTGCTTGTCAACTACACAAACATATGGGTCTTTCGAATGAGGGATATCTCTATAGATGCTCTGGATTTGTGGTGTGGGAAATGGGCATTCTACAATATCACAGTAGTCAAAGGTATAAGTAGCCACCTGGGTGCATGATGAATTATACCAGAAGGTGTACCCACTAATGTCTTTGGTAATGGCTACTTGCTGGGCCTTCATAAGGCTAATTAAGGAGAAGATGTACCAGAGATACATGTTTGTGCGATATTCGCTTCCTCTGGGGCAGAAGATTTCTTGCAGTGGGAAGCGTGGATCCAATTTGGTCTACCGGCCAATTTGACGGAGGTTGCGGTAATCAGGAGAACTTGGAATGGACCGTCAAATCTCGGTTCTAGGGTATTTTTCCGCACAAACTTCTTGACCAGGACCCAATCTCCGGGAAGCAGGTTATGGGAACCTGTATCCAATTCGGGATCTGGAATTGAAGAGAAAACTTGGGCATGTATTTTGTTTAAAACACTTGCAAGTTCAGTTACATAATCTACTAAAACATCTGATTGGAGTTGCAACTGCTGCGGATAATAACAACCTAGTCTGGGTGCTGTCCCAAATAGAACCTCATATGGGGACAGTGAATGCTTCCCTCTAGGTGTGTGCCTAACACTAAATAGAGCTATTGGTAGGCTTTCTGGCCAGGGCATCTTTGTTTCTTGTGACATTTTTAACATTCTGGTTTTTAGAGTGCCATTCATGCGCTCCACTTTACCACTACTTTGTGGGTGGTAAGGGGTATGGAAGGCTAGAGTCACCCCTAGAGCAGTCCAAATTTCTTTAGTCACAGTTGCTGTAAAGGCTGGGCCTTGATCACTCTCAATGACTTCTGGGAGTCCGAATCTACATACAATATCTGTAAGTAGGCGCTTTGCGGTTGTTTTTGCAGTGATATTGGCCACTGGGTATGCCTCTGGCCATCCTGAGAACATGTCCACTATGACTAGTGCATATTCATGGGGCCCACTCTTGGGCATTTGGATGTGGTCAATTTGAATTCGTTGGAAGGGGTACATGGGCTTTGCCAGGTTCTTTGCAGGCACCTTGACTGGTCTTCCCGGATTGCATTTTGCACAAATGACACAGGCCTTGCAGAAGCTACTGATCAATGTTGTGATTCCAGGTGCTTCATAATACTTCTGTATGAGAGCGGCCATCAATTCTTTTGACAGGTGTGCAGGCCCATGTGCCCATTGGACAACTGCTGGATACAAATTTCTGGGGAGACAAAATTTGAAGTTGTTATAATATATTCCGTCCTTTTGGACAGCTCCTTTCTTTTTCCATTTCTGGATTTCTTCAGGAGTGACTGCAGCTTGTTGTTCTTGTAAGATTCGCAAATCAGTAGGAAGAGTTTGCAGAGCAAAAATAGGGACTTCTTCTTCTTGTTGTCCGGACACTTCTTCATCCACTTCCTGCAGATCCCTGGCCGCTAACTTAGCAGCTTGATCAGCCAAATGGTTGCCCTTTGCTTTATCTGTATCCAATTTCCCGTGGGCCTTAACTTTCAAAACGGCCACTTCTTTAGGGAGTAGGAGGGCATCCATTAGCTCCTTGATTGCAGTGCTGTGTTTGACTGGTGTACCGGCGGTGGTAAGAAATCCTCTAGTCTTCCAAATTAGGCCGAAGTCATGTGCCACACCCAGAGCATATCTTGAATCTGTATAGATATTGGCACGTTTTCCTTCGGAAATTTTGCATGCTGAAGTCAGAGCCTGTAATTCAGCTTCTTGCGCAGACATTGCTGGCGGTAAGGATGATGATTTAATAACTTCATCTGTTGTGGTTACGGCATATCCTGTGTGATATGTTCCTCCTTCATCGGCATATCTCGATCCGTCCACAAACAGGGTAAAATCCGGATCTGGTAATGGGTTCTCATGCACAGTTGGTAAGTGCACTGTTTCCATTTTCATCTGTTCAAAACAGTCATGAGGTGTTTCTGGGTCATAATCATTCTTTATGACCAGATCTTGAAATTCCTTTTCCAGGAAATGGCGTGGCCATGCTTCTAGAAGGTCAGTTGTTGGGTATTTGACAATACCATTTTCCTGTAGCTGTTCTTCATTCATGGTGGCCCATAGTTTTGCCATGGGCCCAAGATCATTCCATGACCTTGTCTTCAACTTGGTAACAGGAATATGTGGGATAGCAGTATCCCAATGACGGTAAAGGTAGTTAAGTTGTTGAGGTAGCTGGATCAAGACCATGCTATTGCCTTCAGAGTCACAATAGAAGTCTTGTGCAGTAAGCTTTACATCGGTCCGGTGGTAAAGCTCATCTTCATAGCAAGGTTCAGGAGTAATGTTCGGTTTGTACCACGTGGTGCAGAAGGCGTGATCTGGGCCTTCACAGAGAGGTTTTTCGCCTTCATAAAATGTCAAATGTGGATGCATGACTTTCTTGATACATCCACAGAGCAGGTGAATGTAGGTTTCATCCGTGATAAATCCATAATAGATACCCCCCTCAGGGAGTGGAAGAAGAGTGGACGGATTAAGCACTTGACATCTTTGGATGGAAATGTTGTCAGGCAAAAGAAGATGACACTGTAAGCGCAGATGTCTGGCTGGAGACACGTGCTTGAGCTGGACTTGGTTGATGATGGCAGAAATATCATGAGGGGCCAAAACAACCAGAGGGTGGCCAAGGACCAGGTCTGAGGTTCTTTCTATGAGTTCTCTCGCAGCAAAAACAGCCCTGAGACCGGAAGGAGTCCCTCTGGCCACAATGTCCAGTTGACATGAGAAATATCCAATAGGCCTCTGGCGGCCTCTTAAGTCATTAGTTTGGGTGAGGACTCCTGTTGCATGGCCTTGTCTTTCAGAGACAAATAATTTGAAAGGTTTGGAGTAGTCAGGCAGGCCCAAGGCAGGAGCAGAGGCGATGGCCCGTTTGAGGGCATTGAAATTGTCCAGAGCTTCAGCAGCCAGACAGAATGGGTCAGACTTAAGAACATCATAGAGAGGTTGCATAAGCAGAGAGGCTTCTGGGATCCATGCTCTGCAGTAGGAAATGAGGCCTAGGAAGGCATGAAGAGACTTAGAAGTCCTTGGAGGCGGAATGTCCAGCACAGCTCTTACCCGGTCTCGAGTAAGATGTCTGGTACCTTGAGATAGACAATGTCCAAGGAAGATCACTGAAGATTGACAGAATTGTAGCTTGATGAGGGAAGCTTTACATCCCTGTTCTGCCAAATAGGAAAGAAGACTAAGTGAACACCTTTCAGTAGTGGGCATATCATCTCCACATAGCAATAGATCATCCACATACTGAAGCAGGACAACTTCTGGGTGCTCAGCTTGCCATGGGTCAAGGATGGTGCCCATGGCCGTAGCAAATTGACTTGGAGAATTTTGTGCCCCTTGGGGCATGACAGTCCAGGTATACTGTTGCATTTCATGAGTGAAAGCAAACAGGTATTGACAGGATGGGTCCAGTGGGACACTAAAAAAGGCATTGGCCAGGTCAATAACTGTGAAGAATTTTGCAGATGGTGGGACTCCAGAGAGCAGAGTATGAGGATTTGGTACAAGAGGGGTGTCCAGGACGGTAGCTTCATTAACAGCACGGAGATCCTGAACCATCCTGTACTTCTCTGGCTCACCCTTTGGAGTTTTCTTTTTCACAGGAAATAACGGGGTGTTGCATTCAGATTTACATTTGACAAGGGCACCCTTCCCCAAGAGTGCCTTGATGTGGACAGAAATTGCAGCAGACTGTGCTGGTTTTAATGGATATTGTGGTTTTCTTGGTAACTTAGCTCCTGAAATAAGCTTTACCACCACAGGGGGAACATTTAGGTGACCTATGTCCTCTGGGCCTGAGGACCATAACTTAGCGGGCACCTGTGTTTTTAATTCCTCTGGGAAATTGGACCTTAATTCTGCTGCCTCCTCACGGGGCTTTTCTAAATGCAGCATCAGAGGCAAAGAGCATAGGGCTGAAGTGTCTGATACAGACAGAGGTGTAAACATTTCTACCTGCCCATCCGGGGTAAAAGTGATGGATGCTTGCAGGCGTGAGAGGACATCAGCACCTAACAGGTTAATGGGGCATGTGGAGGATACTACAAAGCGAGCGAGCAGGCTAGAACCAACTCGCAGCGGAGTTGTTAGGGGGCTATGTCTCGGCTGGCCATCCACTCCAACACAAGAGACATCGATATTTGACAGAAAAGATGGGTCTGGCAGGTCTTGTTCTCGCAGAACACTACGGGCTGCACCTGTGTCAACAAGGAATGTGGTAGGGTGGCCTTCAATAGGCAAAGTCACTGTGGCGAGTGGCCCCCCTTTATCCCCTGTAGACACTGCCATTACAGGGGTTACAGACACAGGCTTGCCAGTCTCCTAATCGTCCGGTTCTTCAACAATTGGAACCTTTGTCTCGGTCCTGGGGCCTGGGGCAGGCTTAGAGAACTTCTTGGGTGCCCCTGGTTCCTTTTTAGGTTCCGGACAGTCGCCTCTGTAGTGTCCCTGAGCCCCACAATTGAAACAAGTTACATCTTCTAACCTGACTCTCTTGGTGCCAGAGGTGACTGGGGTAGCGCGAGCTACCATGAGGGGAGCTGGATTGGATCTTCTTGGGGTCTGAACAGATTCCAACCCTCTAGCAACTAAAAGCAGGGTATCCAGGGGAACAACCTTGTATTCAGGACGTGCAGCAATAATTCCCTTGCGTATAGAGTCTTTAACACCTTGGACAAACGCACCTGACAGCATTTGTGAATGAATCTTGTCAGTAAGATCAAACCCCAAATCTGTGAACATTTGATACAGTCTTGCATGAAACCTTTCCACTGATTCTCCTTTATCTTGAATAACATCAGTAAGGCCAGCAGCCTGATCCGCAAGTTTGTCCTTAGCCCATTCTCTTAATTGGGTGCAAAAAGTTACTCCGGAGGGGTAATCAACGTCACTGCCGAGCAGATCCGTACTGAGGTGTCGGGCCATGCTTGGCCAATATGCATCCCCTGCTTTTATAGCACAAATGCTCAGTAGATCACGCCATGCTGCGGAATAAGTCTTTTGAATTTGAACTATCCCTCGGTAGAAGGGCATAGGCTGTTTTTCTGGGTCAGGGAGTGATTTCATTAGAGCACTAGCTTGAGTGGGATTGAAAGCAACATATTTAGGAGGGGCCTGTTCTCCCCGACCCTTGTGGCCAAAGGGGTCATCGATAGAACGATGAGTTGGGGCTCCCGCGGCAAGCTCCGATGAGACATGGGACACCCTGTCCATCTCATCATCATCGAATTCTATGATGTTGGCTCTTTTGCGCGGTGCAGGGCCCGCATGAGGTGAAAGGATCGGTGGTTGGGAACGGGCCCCAGATGCAGGGGTGGCTAGCGAGTCATAACCTGGGGATAGGTAGTCGCCGGGAATTACCGGCATCAGGGCCGAACTGGGGGCCGCCATATTGGTGGCCGGAAAAGGTACTACATTAGGGTTAAGGGAAGGAGTGGCGGCCATGTTAGATGTGGGCACACCCGGAGTAACCTGTGCCGGACTGGGCATGACCGGAACCTGGGGAGTGGCTTGGGGAAGGGGTAGTGGATATCCGGGATAGGGCAGGGCCATGGGATATGGGAAGGGGTAGGGCCAGGCTGGGGAAGGAAAGGAGGTGGGGTATTGGACTGGGGCGGAGATGGGAGGGGACGGAGAGGGATTGGTAGGGGTGGGTGTAGAGGGAGGAGCCGGGGTGAGTGTGGAAGAGGTGGTTAGTTGGGCGGATGAAGAGGGGAGGGGATCATTAATGGAGAGGGAGTGTAGGGAAGGAATGGCAGATGAAATGTTAGGGGGAGGTATAGCAGGCAGCGTAGGGATGGATGAGGATGATGGGAATGTTAAAGATGGGGCAGGGGAAAAGAAAGATCCATCAGAATTCAGGACCGGGCAGACAGGGGAGGTAATGGGATGGGTATTGGGAGTGGGGAACATAGTCAGCTGGCTATCACTTATTGCTGACTGAACCTTGGGGATAGACATTCCCTGGGCGCCGGTTTTGGGCGCTGGCTGAGGGTAGACCCCAGCAACACAATTATTATGATACACAAACAATTTCACACCTTTGTGATTTATCTCTTCCTCAACCCAACCTTCTAGCTGAATAGCCTTCGCTACTCTATACCATGCTTCAGCAGTCTTTAATAAACCATTATCTGTAAGCTTGCCTTTCTTTTCTGTCAGTAACCTACGCCAACTTTCTGGTTGCAATCTTCCACATGTCGGTACAGCAATTCTACATACTTTTGCAATCTTTTCAACACCTTTAACCATTTCCTCACCCTCTCTGTCTTCAACTAAATCACATGCTAACCAGCCCTTACTGGGCTTGCTTAAATCCTGTCCCATAATCCCTTTACCCCTATACCAGCGTCCTAGATATAGGGAGAGAGAGAAGGAAAACTGAACAAGAACGTCTACAATGCTCGACTGCCACCCGAGAATCGTGGGACTTTCTCAGGTGCGTCTTCCCAAAACGTAGACCAGTCACTAAATCCGCCTACCCGGGGTGGTAGACACGGATTGGAGCGAGGTGAGAAGTGTGTGACCAATCACTTCTCTTTCAAGAGAAATGGGAGTGGATAGTATAATAATATAGGAAGTTTAGAAAAGATGAAAGGCAAGGAAAAATCCTTAGAGACAGACACAGGAGTTCATGAGACTCCTAATAAAACAGACAAGACAACAATACAATTGAAATACAGTGCATGCATTACAGTTCAAATAAAATCAACAATAATCCCTTTCCTTCTACATGTGCTTACTCCAAAGTCACCTTTCTCAACCTCGTAGTGTCCCCGCTCGGAGAACGACTTTCATAAGTCTCACTACCAACGGAAAACAACTGACACCGGTCCGAGTTCCGTCAGCCTCTCTCTACTCTGCAGTCCACAAGAATGTGGCCACATCTATCCTCACTCCCGTAGTGCCCCTATAAAACCCACTTTATAAGTCTCACTACCACGTGATGCGAAAAACAAGCAATATCTGCCTGAATTCCCCCAGGAAACAAAGTCCCCTGCCACAAGGCTAAGTCTCCTACCACAATTAAATAATCAGTGGACCTTCAGCTCAACTAGAGCCGAAGGGTCCGGGTCAGGACGTCCCCAACTCAACTAGAGGAGGATGGTCCGGGTCAGGACGTCCCCAACTCAACTAGAGCTGGATAGTCCGAACGCGCACAGTGAAGCTAGCTAGGCTATCAAAGTGACACAAAATTGGATCACAGGAAACTATGATTCTACACAGATCCCACAGTTCCACAAACTTCTTTTTCCTTACAGCCACAGCCACGAGGCTCCTAAAAGAAGTAAACAGGCAAAGAAGACCCCCCAGGAACACATCCACAGGTCAACCCCCCTTTTTCCTTACAACCACAGCACCGTGGTTCCTAAAAGAGGTAAAACAGGCAGCAGAAGACCCCCAGGAACGAATCCACAGGTCCACCCCCCTTTATCCCAAAAGGGGTAAAATACAAACAGATAGACAGACACACTGAAGACCCAGGCAAATCCCCTCAGGTCCACCCCCCTTTATCCCAAAAAGGGGAAAACAAGCAAGACAGAACCCCAGGCAAATCCCCTGCAGGTCCACCCCCCCTTTATCTCAAAATGGGGAAACAGGCAAACAATTCAAACACAATTCAAACACACCCAGGCAACAGATAGACTAAAATGCAGGTAAACAAGTGAGTAACGAGACACCGGGCAAGATATTACCTGTCTTTGATGTCCTCCCGGGAAGCAGTCACAGACACGTGGACGGGTCAATCAAAGGGGCCGGAACGTACCGGTGGCTCTGCAGAAGTCTCTACCGTGTATCTGGAGGTGATCAATCTCCCTTCCTTCCCCCTGGATTCCTCCGTCCACCCTTGTCTTCCTTAGGACGGCTCACCGGCCGGACATAGCCCGATGCCCCACGTTGGGCGCCAAGTTGTTATGGTACTTTTTGAGAGTAAACCAAAATGTTCAAAGTCTATCTGTTCCTGTCCAAATCAATAAAATTAAATTGCGTATATACGCTGAAGTAATTAAGTCTGACACACGAGGTTCAGGTTAAAATAACTTCGAGAAAGTTTATTGGCAAGTGAAGTAAAAGCGGGCGCGCAGGCCCTTTTAAGAGGCATTTTGCGTCATCATTGATTATTAGAATATCAGCAAATAAACATCATCAATTGGATTAATTGTTAAGTGACGGGGTTAGTGTCTTACCTATTGGTTCGTAAAATTAAGAGGTTAGTCCCGTGCCCACCCATCAGAGGTGGGATTATTCTGGACACGGGGGGGATAAGGGGGTCCTAAGCGTCATTTTACACGGTCAATAATATCAGACTTCATGTCCAGGTGCAAGGTCTCTTATGAATAGAACATTTCATTACTACTGTGTTCTGTGGCCTTCAAACTATACTATCTTACAAGTTCTAAGGAGTAGCCAGCAAGTCTTAAGGAGTACCCAGCACCTCCTGGCATTTGTCCTTGTAGGAAAACACAGTCTTTGTCTACTATATTAATTGGGTTGAGAAGTTCAGTCACGTAATGTAGTTTTAAAATGAACAAGTTAAGTCATGAGGACAAAATGGAGGATTTGAAGAAGTCAGGTTAGGAGGACAAAATGGAGGACGAAGTCACAGTATAAAGTTAAAATGGAGTTAGTACAATAATTCAATACAAGTACAATAAAGATTTTTAATAATTCCACATCAGAGCGAGACATGATGTCCCAGATGTGCTCAATTGGATTCAGGTCTGGGGAACGGATGGGCCAGTCCATAGCATCAATGCCTTCGTCTTGCAGGAACTGCTGACACACTCCAGCCACATGAGGTCTAGCATTGTCTTGCATTAGGAGAAACCCAGGGCCAACTGCACCAGCATATGGTCTCACAAGGGGTCTGAGGATCTCATCTTGGTACCTAATGGCAGTTAGGCTACCTCTGGCGAGCACATGGAGGGCTGTGCGGTCCCCCAAAGAAATTCCACCCCACACCATTACTGACCCACTGCCAAACTGGTCATGCTGGAAGATGTTGCAGGCAGCAGAATGTTCTCCACGGCGTCTCCAGACTCTGTCACGTCTGTCACATATGCTCAGTGTGAACCTGCTTTCATCTGTGAAGAGCACAGGGCACCAGTAGCGAATTTGCCAATCTTGGTGTTCCCTGGCAAATGCCAAATGTCCTGCATGGTGTTGGGCTGTAAGCACAACCACCACCTGTGGACATCGGGCCCTCATACCACCCTCATGGAGTCTGTTTCTGACCGTTTGAGCAGACACATGCACATTTGTGGCCTGCTGGAGGTCATTTTGCAGGGCTCTGTCAGTGCTCCTCCTTGCACAAAGGCGGAGGTAGCGGTCCTGCTGCTGGGTTGTTGCCCTCCTATGGCCTCCTCCACGTCTCCTGATGTACTGGCCTGTCTTCTGGTAGCGCCTCCATGCTCTGGACTCTACGCTGACAGACACAGCAAACCTTCTTGCCACAGCTCGCAATGATGTGCCATCCTGGATGAGCTGCACTACCTGAGCCACTTGTGTGGGTTGTAGTCTCATGCTACCACTAGAGTGAAAGCACCGCCAGCATTCAAGTGACCAAAACATCAGCCAGGAAGCATAGGAACTGAGAAGTGGTCTGTGGTCACCACCTGCAGAACCACTCCTTTATTGGGGTGTGTCTTTCTAATTGCCTATAATTTCCACATGTTGTCTATCCCATTTGCACAACAGCATGTGAAACTGATTGTCACTCAGTGTTGCTTCCTAAGTGGACAGTTTGATTTCACACAAGTGTGCTTGACTTGGAGTTACATTGTGTTGTTTAAGTGTTCCCTTTATTTTTTTTGAGATATATATATATATATATATATATATATATATATATATATATATATACACACACACACACACACACACACACACAATAAGGGTATTTTGTCCACCGTCCTTTATGCTTACCAATTGCAGGAAGGTGGCTTCACTGGCAACAAGGCTAGCCAGGCCCAGTCCTGGTGCTGCTGCCTCTTGTCCAAACTGTTCTTATAAAGTTTGATATTAAACTGGGTGACTGTGTTAAGAGATTCTGGGCAGAATAGCCACTACCACGAGCTGTCTTTTTAATGTTTGCCAATTGACTGAACAGTGCATACCAGTAGGAAATCTGGATAAGCCCTCCAGAATTACAAAAAAACATTTTACATATGAAATACATCAAGTTTACTGTCACTGCTAGCTTGAATTGCTCATGGCCAACATCAACAATGTTGCTAAAGTAAGACTTACTAATTGAATTATTTCTTATCCCTGCATTCACAGAGAAAAGAGATACTGGAGAAAACAAAGATTTTGGAAAAACAGAAGCTTAACGAGATCGAACTAATTTTAAACGATCCAAGTTATGACAAATCTTCTCTGGTTTTACTGTTTCCCAAGTGTGTGGATGAAGAACTGTCAATTTATGAATGACATTGTACTAATTTGTAGGTATTTTAACCCATAGTATCCTACCTTATTATAAACTGTGATATTCACAAGACAATAGACCAATTTAATCCATGTTAAGGCATCTCGAAAATGTCAGAATAGTTAGCAATGGATTGATCTTGCATTTAGCTTAAATGTACCTTTTAAAGGACAGAGGCTCCCTCTTGCTTCCCATAGAAGAAATACTTTATTTTGTGTAATTGGTTGCATTTAATTGTATCTTTTGCACAATACACACGCTCAAAGAACAACATGAATGAATTTGTACAGACCGATTTGCCTAAATATTTAAAAATTTGCATCATAAACAGTGTAAGGCTTTTGTTACCACCAACAAGCACTAATTGTGTGGATTAAACGCTCCAACACAAATGAAATATCAATGCCAGGTATCACATGTAGATGCGAGGACATTAGAGATAGCCGATTGTGGAAGATATACAAGATCAATCCCTAAGCTGTTGAGAATAATACATTTGGTCTTGGAGAGTTTTTTGCAGTTTAAATTGTGAGGGATTCTCCCTTATGCTAGTGTACGCTCCAATTGTGCAGAACAGTTTTGGTTGTGGTTTCCCTGAATGGAATGATTACAGCTTAAATAAATTCGCCATGACTCCAGTTGAGGTTTTTTTGTGTGTGTGTGTGTGTGTGTGTGTGTGTGTGTGTGTGTTGTTTTTAGGATTTAAATTCAGCTATCACAAAATATTATACATAAAGTACATTTCTCTGGTTATCTGCAAGGAGCACCATCATACTAAAGTTGTTTAAAGGTTTCACCCTGACATGCATCAGTCGGAAGGAAGTTACTTACGAACATGAATCGTAGAAAAAGGCTCTAGGAGGGCAAATATGAAGGATATAAACCGGCTGCTGCTGCATCACGTGTCCATATTAACCAGTCAGTAAAACACATTTTGGTCAGCTGTAGCCCACGTGATTGGGCAAAACGCATCACACAGGAGGAGGGCCTTTCTCTCTATGATTTGAACTACATGGTTATTCCTGCGCAACTCTACCTTGATGAAGATGTTTTGGTATATAGATCATGCCCCTGCAGTCTAACTGCTCAGTTCTCTCAAGAGTTAAATCACTTTGTTTATGCAGCCCTAATCCCACCTCCTTGCATGTGACTTGCACAATATTCCTAAGCACTTCCTGTAAAGTGAGATCTAATGTTTATACTTTATTGCACACCACTCTAAGCATTTCTTGTCAAATGTTCTGTTAAGAGCCTTTTTAGACCTTGCAGGAGTCTCCTTTGTGTGACTAAAGGTAATTTACAGAGCAGGAGATAAAAACATTTGAAGTAATCAGTTGACATCTGATTGAAAATTAAACCATTTTGTCCCCTTTATGCAGGGAGGTGTGTCTATGGCTGCATGGACAGAGTGGTTAGACACAGTGGATTCATGTTTTATCTTGGTTTTTCTTTCAAGTAAGCTTTACAGTAGAAATAATCTGCTTACAGTTTGACATTTACTACAGTAAGCTTTCTCCACTGACACATTTCTTTAGTATGGACATGGCCCAAGATAGCTAATAATGCACTAACTAATGATATAATCACATGAGGTTAAGTCCAGGATGTACAGCTTCAGCTGAAAAAGCGGCCACCTGGGACTAACTCTTACTAATTTGTAGGCAGCCCTGGGGTGTGTTTTCCAAAACTATAATTATACTAAAGTTCTCTAACACACTAACCATAACCTAAAAATATAATTTAATATAAACGATACTGAACAGTAAAACATGTATTAAGGGAAAATAATAGTCTCATGGCTTATTATTAGCATTAGATTATGATCATCACAGCAGCATTATTTTCCCACATGGCAATTAGAAAGCCCTTTTTTTTTTAAAGGACCACTCTAGGCACCCATACCACTTCAGCTTAATGAAGTGGTCTGGGTGCCAGGTCCAGCTAGGGTTAACCCATTTTTTTTATAAACATAGCAGTTTTAGAGAAACTGCTATGTTTATAAATGGGTTAATCCAGCCCTCAAAGCCTCTAGTGGCTGTCTCACTGACAGCCGCTAGAGGCGCTTGCGTGTTTCTCACTGTGAAAATCACAGTGAGAGCACGCAAGCGTCCATAGGAAAGCATTGATAATGCTTTCCTATGAGACCGGCTGAATGCGCGCGCAGCTCTTGCCGCGTGTGCGCATTCAGCCGAATGGGAGGAGAGCTCCCCGCCCGGCGCTGGAGAAAGGTACGTTTTAACCCCTTTCCTCTCCCCAGAGCCCGGCGGGAGGGGGTCCCTGAGGGTGGGGGCACACTCAGGGCACTATAGTGGTCCTTTAATACTAGCTTTGACTTCCAAAAATCTCACTGGACAGGTTTATTTAGCTTGTTGAACTGTGGATAAGCATAACTTATTCGTTGTTTTTTTTGTTGTTTTTTTTATAGCACATTGACAAAAAGGACACATAACAGTTTCTATGTAGAAGCATTTAGTGAAAGGGACACTAAACGCCATTACAGCTCACTATTTTTCATTATAGAAGCCGTCAAAGCACTCCCATTTTAAATTAAGCAAATTTCGTGTAGCCTCCTGTGAGCAAATGTCATCAAATGATTTAAGAAGCTAGGAGGTTGGAACAACACCACCAAATATTTTGGAGTATATGTAGAAAAGAGTGTGCTTTAACCCCTTAAGGACACATGACATGTGTGACATGTCATGATTCCCTTTTATTCCAGAAGTTTGGTCCTTAAGGGGTTAAAAAAAAAAAAAAACAGGGACAGGGTCTTTGCAACATAACCATAACCACCATTCTATGATGTAGTGGTTATAGTGCTTATTGTGACTCCTAGTGCATGATCATGTTAAAATAAAGCCGAGAGTGCATTTTATTTTGTAACAATCTTGGAGTCTTTATTAAATTAGTTTGTAATCTGTTTAATAAGAACCATGTGCTTGTCATTTGCCATTTGCCATTGATTCCTATAAGAAAGTTCTATATTTCAAAATAAAATGCAAGGTTAAATAATATTAAAATGTATACCTTTATTGTGCAAACATAACATCAAGAGATACCATACATCACATTTAATCAATTATGGCCACTTGTTGCAAATGTGCAAATTAATATTTCTCACTTGAAAACTTTCAACAATTGGTTCGCTATAGGGAGCAGGGCTGTATTTTGAGGCACAAACACCATTTTACAGTTGGCACAGTGTAGTGGAATTTAGTAGACTTGTGCAATAATTGGTTTCAGCCAGTTCGCCCAAATCCAATTTATTTTAACTAAAGCTCGAACATATAGATTTGCTTGGGATTTATTCGTTGAATAAGACTCCACAAGAATATCTTGGATAGATCCATTCATTCAAGTGTGGATTGAAAATAATTTGATTTGAATAAACCAGCTTAAACTAATTATTTGCACAAGTTTAGTATTTGGCTTCACTGAAAACATTAGCAGTGAAGTCTCTAAAACTCAATGCTGGCTGCCTTTTCATTGTAAATGCCACTAAAATACACTCGACCACTCTAGCTAGCATAGCATGACTCTGCCTTTCAGTGTCACAGCACATCACTCTTACCTCTCTGGCCCTAAAAGGGAATTAAAAGACATAAAAGGCTTACTAGGGGATCCTGGACCTCCCTATTATCGATGAGAGAACTAAGAGGTTCTCTTTTTCCCCATTCAATATGTAAAATCACGTCAGTCTCCCAGTACCGCATGAAGGGCACAAGTATCTATCCTCCTAAAAGTGAGCAGGTGGCAAAGTGAATATTCACTCCTACACTTACAGTGGGTTTAACCCCTTAAGGACCAAACTTCTGGAATAAAAGGGAATCATGACGTGTCACACACGTCATGTGTCCTTAAGGGGTTAAGGGGGAACATGCTGCAATGCAACTCTGTGTTGCCTGTAGCTTGAGAGGGTAATATTATACAAGGGTGTTTTCAGCCGCTCTGTCTCAATTACTATCCCACTTGCATGTAACAGACTACAGGAATCTTAAGTGGTGAGGCCACAGATGTTAGCTCCTAATAAATATATATATTTTTTTATTATAATATATAAGGTTGCCCTATCTAAGGACAATAGGTCTTAAATCAAAAATAAGTTAGACCATCCAGAAGGATGACTGGTTGAAAGCCAAATGTGTCTAAAAATCAATATAAGGCCTCACTGAATATCCATGCTTGAGTTAACTCACTGCAGCCAGCCAGTCACTTTCTAGGGGAAAGCTGGCCAGGTGTTTCAGGAAATATACCCCTTCCTTCTGGTCAGGTATCATTTTGTTCCCCCAACACCCACCTGGCTCTATTATGTTTGGCTTATTATTTATTTGTATTCATTTTAAAGAGTCACAGAAGAGCTTAAGAATTGTATAATTAAAATAAGCAAATTGCTTAATTTCAAACAATTTAAAGGGACTGCCCATTGAAGTGGTCTGGGTGCCAACTCCCACTACTCTTAACCCTGCAAGTGTAATTATTGCAGTTTTTTATTAACTGCAATAATTACCTTGCAGGGTTAACTCCACCTCTAGGGGCTGTCTGCTAGAGGGAACTTCCGTGTCCCTAGCACAGGAAAACCTGTGCTAGAGTGTCGCTGGACGTCCTCACGCTGTGTGAGGACCTACAGCATTGCTCATTTCTCCATAGGAAAGCATTGAAAAGCTTTTTCAATGCTTTCCCATGGGGAGCTCTAATGCGCATGCGCGGCATTGCCAGACATGCGCATTAGGTCTCCCCGGCCAATGGGCGGGATCAGTCTCGCCCACCGGCTGACGCAATAACTGGGAGGAGCGTCATCGTTGGAAGCAGCAGCGACGTGGGACATCGTCGCTACCGCTGGTAAGTTACTGAAGGGGTTTTCACCCCTTCAGCAACCGGGGATTGGGGGGTGGGAGGGAGAGGGGACCTGCAGTGCCAGGAAAATGGATTGTTTTCCTGGCACTGGAGTTTCCCTTTAAAGTCAGTTTCTGTATCAAGATTAGCAGTCATTTTATTATAAGGGGATGAGAGTGTACTGTCAGTTTGTGGTTATTAGATATTCCTGCCAGCAGACAACTGACTGGCTGTTATGACCAGTATAAAGCTGAGCAATATACAGACTGATCAGAATATCCAGATAACACCATATACATCTAATTTCCTTTTACAATTTTGACATTACACATTTCAAAAGAAGGAAAACTTTGACACGTTTATCACAAAACCTAATCACTCATGAGCGGCAAAAGGTGATTTTTTGCCAAGCACTTTGTCTATTAAAATTTATGTTGGCCTATGTTGTTGCGATATGTACATGAGGATTCCCCATCCCCCTTTTTTATTCTTCTGTATCCCCATATTTTAATGTGTCTATATTTACGTTTATTTTGGCAAATGAAAACAATAAAAATTGTCAAATTAAAAAAAAATAATAATTATGTTGGCTATAATCCAGCGAAAGAGTGGCATATGTGTAGTCTAAATTAGACATTTGAATCTGCCAAGATTCAGTGTTTAGTAAATAGCCCTACAAGAGTGCAGGTTTTACAAACTTCTTCCATGATCTTAGTCATCCCTTTCACCAGCGGAGGTGGATCTACCGGAAAACCAGAGATCTCCTGATGGTCAAGTAAGAAGATGCACTGTATACAGGCTTTGAGGATCAGATATATACAGAACAAAAATAAAACACAAAACATACACTAGACACAAACAGTGAGGGCACCTACACAGCACGGTCATAAATAACAGTGCAGCCAATAAAATCCAAACAGAAGATTTCCTGTCTCATATGCCGCATGCAGTTTGTCCCATTCACTTTAAATCTCATAAGGCTTTCCAAAAAGGAAACAAATTATTGATCTACAGCAACTGAAACAGTTATATATGTCCCATATTCATCATTATATGCATACAATTATATAAGTTCTTCGGAGTGCTTGTGTATGTAAAAGTTATGTATGTAAAAATCTGCTTGAAATGAATGAGTGAATAGGTAGTACATCAAAATCATTTAACTCTGAGAAGCAAAAGAGAGGCTCAGCTAAAAGTGTGCTTCTTGTTAAAAAGAATTGCATCCATAGAAAACGCTAACAAACACTCTATTGGTATCATTTCCCGTAGCTTGACAATAATTGACAAGTAAAACACGGACCACAGAACAAATACGGAACTATAGAAAGTATACTTTTTACATTCAGGCTAGCAGATCATATGTGCATGCTCCATTCAAACCACATATTTATGCACGTAAAACACTTATGATGCAGCAGCTTTAGGCAATGCATAAATTGGCCACCAACATTTTTGTGTGTTTGAGAAACCAAAGCTAAAAATTACCTATAGTTGCAATTTTACGGTGTATAAAAGAGTGGCTAAAGTGCTGTACCCTGCATAACGTCTAAATAAGCAGGAGTTCTGATACTAGTATCACTGAATATGCAAGTCAAAAACAACTAATTATTACAGCGCAACTAAACTGACCTAACACATTCACACCCAGATAACCTCTTCAATTAAGGTGTGAAAAAGAATTTTTCTAATAAATGCATAGGCTGAATTCTGTTTTAATCAACGCTATCTGCGGTTTTGTCAGCTGCCATGTATGAGAATAATGTATTCTGCACCATCCCAAAATGTACTGCAAACAGCATTATTGGTGTTTGGGCACATGACCCATTTATTGTCATTGCTGTGTATGAAAGATTGGTACAAGCTAAACTCAAGAACAATTGGTGAGAAGAATTTAATTAGATCAGGACACATATATACAACTATGATGGGGCCAGTGACTTGTCTGTATAAAAATGGCGCTATTCAGGGACAACATTTCAACACACTGTATTAATAAGTCTTTATCAGTGTTAGTCAGCAGTGTAAAATTAAATAGGACTACTTTAGAAACGTATTCAGGTCAGACCAGGGAAGCCATTTATATACTGATCAGCCACAACTTGAAAACCACCTGCCTAATATCGTGCAGGCACCCCTCGTGCTGCCAAAACAACTCTGATGCGTCAAGGCATGGACACCACAAAATCACTGAACATGTAATGGCACGAAGACATTTACAGAAAGTCTTGCAAGTTGCGAAGTGGGGCCTCCATTGATCGGATTTGTTGTTTCAGCATATCCCACAGATGCTCAATCAGATTAAAATATGGGGATTATGGAGGCCAAGGCAACACCTTAAACCCTTTGTCATGTTCCTCAAACCATTCCTGAACAATCTGCAGTGTGGCATTGGGCATTATCCTGTTGAAAGAGGCCACTGCCATCAATGGACACCATTACCATGAAAAGGGTATATGTGGTCTGCAACAATCTAGGTAGGTGGTATGTGTCAAAGTAACATCCATATAAGTGCCAGGACGCAAGGTTTCCCAGTAGAACATTGCCTCCGCCAGCCTGGTTTCTTCCCATAGTGCATTCTGCTGCCATCTTTTCCCAATACACACCTGGCTATCCACATAATCTAAAGTATGATGATTATAATTAATCAGACAAGACAACCTTCTCCCATTGTTCCATGGTCCAGTTTTGACATTCACGTCCATAATGAATGAGCTTTCAGTGGTTAACAGGTCATCAAGGACATTCTGACTGGTCTGCGGCTACGCAGCCCCCATAAACAGAAAAAACTGTGATACACTGTGTGTTCGGACACCCTTCTATCATGCCCAGCATTAAGATTTCCAGCAATTTGAGCTGCAGTGGCTCTTCTGTGTGATTGGACTAGATAGGCTAGCCATCGATCTTAAAGTGCATCAATGAGCTTTGGGCACCTGTGACCCTGATGCCGGTTCACCGGTTGTCCAACCTTGCACCACTTTTGGTAGGTACTAACCACTACATACCGTGAACACCCCACAAGACTTGCAGTTTTGGAGACCCAATCATCTAGCCATCACTGGCTAAACTTTGGCCTTGTCAAAGTCACTCAGATCTTTTCATTTGCCCATTTTTTTTTCTGCTTCCAAAAAATGAAATTCAAGAACTGACTGTTCACTTACTGCCCAACATATCCCCCCCCTTGACAGTTGCCATTGTAACAATATAATGAAGGTTATTCGCTTCCCCGGTCAGTGGTTTTATTGTTGTGGCTGATCAGTGTAGTTAAGGTTATAAGAAGCATACGCTTATATTTCAGATAATAATGAGTGGTATAGAGGGAGAGATTAACGATTGTTACAAAACAATTAAATATTCAAAGCAATATACTTTATTTTAATGGGGAAATAGCTTTCAGAAAGATTTGAGTTAATAGCATGACTAAATGTTTATTCAGCTCACTGTACAACATTGCCATGTAGTGGGAAAGTGAGAGATTTCTCACTCAATACTTTCCAAGTTAGTTATTCAGTAACTATAAATGAGTCCATCCCCATGTCTTTCCCCTGAGATTGCAACATAAATAGTTTTCTTCTTCCTTTATATGTAGTAGAAGTGAGTCAAATAGAATCTGCACACTAAAAGGTTTCCTCATAATCTAGTTGAAACTACAACATTTATTTAATCTCTTTGTAGATAGTTTTCAAATGCCAATACAGACATCTATGCTTTTATTTCATTTTAAAGTATAGTATTAAAAGTTAAGCTTTATATTTTACATAATGGTGCAATTACACCAATTTCCTCAATCGCCATATTAAAAAAGGGGTTAGCGCCCCCCCCCCCCCACCACACTATCAAATTGTTTCGAAATAATTCTCTAGGGATAATAAATTGCAGATTGTTTGTAAAACCAACCTCAAATTATTGGACCAGTCTATGGATAAATATTCCAATAATGTTTCCCATGCTTGTAAAAATATAAGGGTATTCGCCTCCATTAGTTTTGATTTGTTACAGGGAACACAGTCATATGCTCATTACTAATAAATTAATTGGAGACATTGTTTAGTGACAACTTTTTTTATGGAAGCACACGACATCCCAAAACTCTGCATTAGGAATTCACCTCCCCTGGCAGTGATTGGGAGATCAGGCATAGGGGAGTATTTTTTATGCATTATCTATAAAATACGTTAAATGCTGCTACAATTAAACCCTGAAAGGCCTGTTTAATATAGCATAATTATTAAAATGTATTAATACTGCCTCACAAACTTGGGGAATACAAATATAATTACAAAATGCAGTTAGGAAGAAGAGATTTTAATGAACAGTCTTGTATGCCTGTAATGTATGAACGAAATTGACTAATGGGGGAACATTTTTCAATATGCTATTAAATATATTGTTAAAACAAGGAGTTTTGCTGTTTTGGGGTTTCTATGAACCTTACTCATTCCCCAGTGCAGAGGTACCACAAACTGTAAATTATCATTAGTAAAAGACAATGTTAAAGTGCCAGTAGTACATTACAAAACAACTAAAACAGGCAATACACAAAAAAAAAAAAAAAAAAAAAATCACATTGGCAGTCAGTATGAAGTAGCACATAACACCCCTCTCCAAAACTCTTCTTTAAAACCCCTCATTGTACAGCAAAAGTCCGTGTAGTGATCTTTGAAATGTAACCGTCACCAGTAACAAGGCCAAGCAGCCCAATATAATCCTCTCTAATGAAGAACCAAAGATGTTGGGTGCAGTTTAAAGTACACAACTACAATGACCACCACTTCACACAAATGTATCCTTTTAAATTCAGGACATGCTTATATGGCTTATGTCGAGAGGTTGACCAAGTCATTAACACTTTAGAGAACTAAGTAAAATTAAATGCAATTTTGACACTTGTACCATGTAGGTTTAGAAGACAAAAAAAAAAGTCAATGTAAACTATCTCTGTTGCAATTAAGCTTATTTTAGAACACAACGTGTATGGTTTTGCATAGACAGATACCAAAATATATATGAGCTGCAATGTACACCTAGATTTGTTCAACATGCGCTCAAGTAAATCCATAGCTTAAGTACTGAAGCAGTCATAGACAAATCCTGGTCTCTATCAGTTAGACCGTGCTGGAACCCGTCTCTTCTTCACCATGCGGTAGTAAAGGTTTTCATCCCTAAATTCATATTCATCTGTGATGTGCTGGATGACCCCTCCTTTTAGTAGTCTCTCTCCATACTTCACAGCCTCTCCTCGATCAGGAGCAAGTCCCACCTGCACAAGCCAGGTCACCAGATCAGAGCCCCAGAAGACTCCTGGGGACATCCGTGCGCCACACCTGCGTATCAAAGGAATGATTCACCCACATGTTGTGTATCTCTTGCACCAGCGCTGCGTATTGGTCAGCAGGTAAAAGAAGAATAGAAAGATAAACAGGAAAGACAGTTGGAGATCAGAAAGCTAAAGCAGAATACGTTTTATAGACTTGGAGGAGCGATAAAAAAAAAAAAATGGGAAAAACTATTAATTTTTTTTTTTTTTTAAATCTCCATTAACGCTATTTAAACTATAAATTGCATCTGAAAATTTTATGAAATGACAGTATTCTGGAATTAGACACACTGTTATCCATGGGGGAATCAAGACTGTCCATCAGGTGTCTTTGAGTTGTTGGGGTAAAACTGAAAAATGGGAAGAATATATAAATACATTTCTTCATTAAAATTATTGGTAAGCAGTGATATGAGTACAATGATTAAAGGTACACTCCAAACACACACAAGCACTATTACTTGCTAAAGTGTTACCTTTTTCTCCAAAGGAGTGTTCTTTTAACATGAAGTAGGAATTAATCCTAATGACCCTGGTTTTAAAAAAACACTCTAGACACTTTCACAACTATGCATAATTGCAAAGGTGATGCACTTTCATCTCTGAGAGGGGCAGAAAATCAACTACAACTGAGGGAAAAGGAGTTGCAGTCCATGGCTTTGCTGATTGGTGCAGTAGTCAGTTTGGTAAAGAGTGGATTGTGCTTTGTGCAATCAGATAGAAGCCAGGGTACGACTGCTATCACTATACAGAGCTATGTGATGCGTAGAACTGGTCGTGGAGACAAACTACTTATTTCTTAAACACCAGCTAGGCACAGGTTTACAGTAAAAGCAATGATAGTGCATTAAAATTAAGTAATAAATATACCTTTTAAAGTTTTCTTTGATGCACTATCTATATAACGCATTGAAAACAATAGGGAGCACATTTTATCTCATAGTTTCTGCTTAAAGGTGGTTTGAAGTACACCATATTTTAGTAGCATTAAATCAATTCATATGTCTATTTTTTAACTCACTGAATTTCTTTATGTTTTTGTTTATTTTTTATCTTTTTTTTTTGTTTCTGTAACTGAAGCTACTTGTATCAATGTGTGCAGGTACTTTATTGGAAAATGAAAAGTCACATAGGAACAGAATAGCCGGATAGGAGCTTAGCTTCTTTCAGTATACATTACCTTCTCTCTTTCACAATGTTCCTGACACACAAATCTTTGTGATAATGTACAAACTGATGGCACGTCATACGGATTTCTTCAGGTAAAGTGGTTTCTACAGTATTCACGTTCGATTCCCGACTACTCCACAGGAACTCTAATCTACAAAAAATGTAAAAAAAAAAAAAAAAGGAGAACCAAGAAAAGGAATATGTAAAATCCAAGAAACATTTTTAACCAGAGTTACTTAGAACAGGGTTTCTCAACCTTTTATGGTAAAGTACCCCTGCGTCAAGAACGTAATTTTGATTGATTTTAATTCCAAATTAAAAGTATTGACACTGATGATATTTAAAGGAACACTGCAGTCACCAAAACAACTTTAGCTTCATGAAGCGTTTTTTGTGTATAGAGCATGCCTCTGAAGACGCATTGCTCCATTTAGGAGTTAAATCACTATTGCTTCTACTTATTCAGCCCTAGCCACACCTCCCCTGGTGGTGACTGACACAGCCTGCATGAAAAAAACGTTTTTTATTTTCTATCAGATGTTACTTTAAAAGTTTTTATTCCCCCCCTGCTCTGTAAATTATACTTTGATTACATACAGGAGGCTCCTGCAAGGTCTAACAAACTATTAACAGAGGAAGAGATAAATTCTAAATTAAAAATAATTTTAAAAAGGAAGTTTAAACATTACATAACGCTTACAGGAAGTATTTAGGAAGGCTGTGTAAGTCACATGCAGGGAGGTGTGACTAGAGCTGCATAGACAAAAGTAATTTAACTCCTAAATGGCAGATAATTGAGCAGTGAGACTGCAGTGGCATGTTCTATACACCAAAACTTCTTCATCATGTTAAAATCGTTTTGGTGACTAGTGTATCTTAAAAGTTAATCCCATACTGGTGAACAAACCTGCTGAAAAGTAGTTAAGAAAAGGTTTCAAATAAATATGACATCAAGTGAATATAGTGTATGTAAGGAGGAGTACAAGAACTATTACTCTAAAGTATAAAAGTCACAAAATAAGAGGACATTAAAACAGACACACACACTTAAACAGAGGAAACTGGCTCACACAATTACATGCAGAGCTGGCATATCCCCAACGTTTGGTGCGCATAACCCCTTGGGTACGCTTACCATGGGTTGAGAAACTGGGACCTAGAAGTTATAAAGTACATTGCCCTTTGGGCAAAATAATCTATAGCAGGGCTGTCTGAACTTGGCATTCTTAGTTTAGTTTAATGATTTTTTGGGAAAAGGTAGCAAGATGCTGGTCTGGGCTGGTCTGTAAAATAAATACAAAATCATAACATCATATAAAATTTCATTGTGATGATTGTATAACTTTTTACTCCCAACTGTATTTACTATGTAAATATTAAAATGCATGTAAATGCTTTAGATTAAATAATCCATGAACCACAGCAACAGATAAATGGAACTGCTCAATAAGTTGAAAGCAGCATACTGTAAATGCCATCAGCCTATTCTTAGCCCTGTTCACAGTTGTGAGTCTCTCAAGCAGCCTACTGAATACAAGTGCAGCCGAGAAGAAGTAGGAATTGTGTGGCACTCACAAGGTGGACAAAACTTCCTTCTCTGCCATCCGTGTCAGAGAGGGCAGTCTTCAATTTGCAATATTTGCAAATCATTGACCTTATAAGCTATTCTGAGACCAGGACTAACAAACTCCTCAAACACCTCAATTTTATGTAAACTGCATAGGTAATGATGCATAAGGCTTCATTTAAAACAGAGATTACATTTTCTAGCTCTGCATACTGAAATGCCGAATAAAATCTAACAAGCTGCATTTAATTAGTATTCGAGAGCAAAGGTTTAAAAATAATATCAGGAAGTACTACTTTACAGAGAAGGAAGTGGACGCATGGAATAGCCTTCCAGCTGAAGTGGTAGAGGTTAACACAGTGAGGGAGTTTAAGCATGCGTGGGATAGGCATAAGGCTATCCTAGACTTAAGATAAGGCCAGGGACTAATTAAAAGTATTTAGAAAATTGGTCAGACTAGATGGGCTGAATGGTTCTTATCTGCCGTCACACTATGTTTCTATGTTGGTGGGTGATGATGCTTTATGTTAAATAATTCTACAGACCATGTCATGCTAACCCACTAAAACCAATAAAATAAAAACAATGCAAATACCTCTTCTTGCATGGGAGAATAATCAAATGTTTGTCCAATCCAAAAATGGCAAAAGAAAGGAAACCCTGTATAGAAAAAGCACACAATGGGAAGAGATTATTTTAAAGATTATACATGATAGAAAGATATTTGTTAGTTCTAGTGTCTGAATGCGGAGGATATGCATTTGTTTACCTATACAGTTCCTTTAAGCATTTTTGTTTTCTTAAAGTATACATTTTATTGTAGAACAATATGTAGATGGTTTTCTATGGTCTACATATATACTGCAAATATTGTTGACATGACAAATCCCTTTTCATTTTCATAATTAAGGTTGTGTTTTTCTTGGCATTCGGTTGTGGAGCTAGTGAATTCTAGATCACATTATTTTATTTCCTTTCAATACTATTAAAGGGACACTATATTCATCAAAACAACTTTAGCTTAATGAAGCAGTTTTAGTGTATAGATCATGCCCCTGCAGTGTCACTGCTCATTTCACTGCCATGTGGGAGTTAAATTACTTTATGTACTCTAGTCACACCTCCCTATATGTGACTTACACAAGACTAGTAACAGAGGAGTAGATAGGAATGACAGAAAACAGGAAGAGTTTTACAATCGCCATCCAATTTCTGGATTACTACGCACTTAAATTAGAAATATGACGGGAGCATCAGTTCAACCTCGAACTGCATTTTAGGTACGGGAATAAATAAAATACTATTTGTGACTGTACTGCATGCAAAATCAGCCACCAACTACTAGAAAATCTGTCGATTGGAGTCTATGTGAGTATATTGGATATGTTATTTATTTATGCTGTTCTAAAAGTGCAGAGTTCCTTCAGTGTGAGTAAAGGAGATGAACACTGTATCACCAGGTCAATGTTTAATGCAACGTCTACTCACCTGGCCAAAGTTAAACACCGCACAGAAGAACTGAAGTTCAACATACAGTCTTCCTGGTTCCAAGTTAAAAAGCCACCAGAAGCAGCTGGACACATTCTAAAAACAGAAATTATGAAATACATATATAAATAGTCATTTATATTTACAATCTAAAATTATAATATGGCATAGCTAGGTAAAAGAACAAAACAAGAACAACATGCAAATAATGAATATATTATTTCCAGAATATATTTACCGCAAATAGGCCCACAACAAGAAGTAAGCAAAGCAAAACATGTCTGCTCGTCTGTGGATCCACACTGTGCAACTGCTGCTCTTCTTGGGATAGAATACATCCCTGAGAATTGCAGTGACTTAGACATTCATGAGCTAAAAAGGAAAACAAATTATTGCTTTCTGATTCTAAAGTAATTTAAATGGATAATAAATACCAGACGTAAAATGAAGGAAATGAATTATTTGCTCTGTTCGCTTCCCACCTGCTGCTATTACAGCTCTTACATCCCACATTTAAAGTATGCACATTGCTCAAACTGTGTTTGAACGCTGTATGCTCGCGACACCTGAAGTCTATTGTTAATGGGGGCAGGTGCGGCCAGAGGAGGACCAAGCATGTCACAAGAGAGACGAGTAGGATAATGTAAACAGGGACTATCACGGTAAAATGGGGAAAGACCCAAGAAAGATAAATGGGACAACAGATGAAGTCACATGAAGAAATAACAGGGAAGACAGAGAGAGGAGTTAAAGAATTACAGATTACATCCATGGGTAGAGAAGGCCAGAAGCATCATTTTAAAAGGTGGTCAGATGATACCACAAGTGGGACCACATATATAGAGTATTACCTATGTGACAAACTGTTTTACATTAACATATTTGACCTGACTGCATTCTGATTGTACGCGCTTTTCGGTTTAATGAAGATTTGGAGATTGGTGTAATGGTATTTTGTGCTTGTGTCTGGTATGATCTGGGTACGCCGTTATTAAATAGTTCCCCTATATTCTCATGATGTGATATGAAGAGGACATAAGCATCTTGTGTGAATGGTAAGCTCTGACCTGCAGGAAGCTCTCTCCTCTCTATGGGTAGTATTCCGCATCGAAGTTAGGTAAATTATTATCTAATCAGCTTTGAATCAGTGCCAGAGTACGTATTTAACAAATGCCGGTGGAGAGCACCCAGATTTAGATGGAAACCAGCATCATTATATGAAGTTAAAAATACTCAATAAGAGTTGTTAGATGAAGTACACAAGTCCTGATTTTCTGTTAAATTAAATATGCTTAGAAAACAAACAAACAAAAAAAAAAAACACCCAACAACTGTTTGATGCAAAACAGGTCAATGGAGCAAACAGAATCTAGATTCCTCTAACCTAGTGGTATGGGAAAATGAAATTAGGCCTTTCCAGTAGCACAATGAAACTTAAAATGTATTATGTAACTTTTCTAGTTCTCCTTAGCATTCCTCTGCATTATTATTATTATTATTATTATTATTTTGGAGGCTTAATTGTATGTGTGTACACAAAAAACAAACAAAAGGCAAGTAGAGAATCCCACTAATAAAGGAAAGATTAGGCTGCACATTTTAAAGCAAACTGTTTTATTTATTAACAGTTTTCCCCCTTCCCCCAATTTATGGTGATTAAACTAGTGGCGAATATTCTCCTGATCTAAAGTACAAATAACTAGAATTCAAATGGACAGACTAATAAGTAAAATTATTCTCATTGAAATAAAAAGAAACCTGGCAATCTGCACAACATGCATCATGACATTTAACAAAGCATACCTTCTTCAATGCTTGGAGGCTCATTGATATTCAGCACATTTGCAGTCTCCATGGGATGACATAAATCTCCATTTTGCTGACCACATGCACAGAATCCTGCATACAGAGAGTATTCGGGCATTTTTACAACACATTCACCAACATGATGGTCATTCCCCATAACTGGGGAATTTAATATACTGGTGAAAACTTCAGGCACAGACATTTTTTATTTTCAGAATCTGCTATTTTGGACTATGTGGCAACAGACCTGCAGTACACAATTATTTGGTGGGGAAAATAAATAAATAAATAAATAGATAACAGAAAGCTTTGAAATAGGCTTGTTTTAAATTGTCATTTGTCTGATTCCTGCACAAAGGAAAACTCAGTAACCTTCCGAGGACTGAGTTTTATTCAGATTGCCACAAAAACGATTACATCTGCCTCTCCTGATATTTTGTTTCAGCCTTTTATTTTTAAAAAAGTTTCTTTGTCAACCAGAATATTAAATAAATTAAGTCACATGCAATGTAATGACAAATTTAGTGAACTGGGATACAGAACTGCTCTTACTTGCCATACACACTTTCAACAACACAGAATGAAGAAATCTCTTGCAGTGCTGCCAAATTAATTAGTATGTATGCACTGCTGAAAGGGCCTGCGGCGATTTTGTGAGCCAAAAGTGCCTACAGCCATTCTGATTGTCAGAATCTCCTACGCCCTAGTTCTCGGAGCTCCTAACTGCATGACATGAGTATGAAGGCTGTGCATGTTCTCTAGCAGAAATTAAATGCAGATATAGCGCTAGGCCACTCAACCGAAGCTATGTAAACAACAGACACTTAGAATAAGGGTTCTCTTCACACCCAAAAACAGATACATTTTTTTTGCACCTCTAGTTTCATAGCACCGTAACTATTACAGTAAGCTGTAGTGATCTTTGTTCTTTGAGTGCTCTTTCCAGGAATTCTGTGAACACAGTTTGGCAACCAATGCAAAGTACACATGCACACAGTAATACATGTGATCACTGTCAGCTGCCTCTGCAAAAAATGTTCTGCTGCCTCTGCAAAATCGTATCTACCTTAGCCCACTGCTCAGTGTTTAGGAACATTTGTAATATAGAGCTAAATGACTGACTTCGCATACAGGATCTCTCATAATCAGGTCTGTGTGCACGGTTAAACCAATTACCTCTTTCAGCAGAAACTGTGGGAGTGCTTGCCAGCACAGGACTGTCTGGCTTGATTTCACTAGTGTCAGGAGTCCGGTTGATACTGCTTTGAGATGACTGGTTAAGTGCCTGGTAATTGCTATCCTGCCCAATTCGACTCATGAACAGAAGTGATATACTAGATAGTAGTATACTGCAGGAAAGGACCACCGCAGTGCAGATAATCTAGTGAAAGATCAAAAGAAAATATATCTATGTGTTTATACGCATCACTGAATAAATAAACAATGTATATAATATTTACTTTGTTAGACATTCAATCATAAAATTGGCTGAGTGACTATTCCTCAGTTAAGGATTTTCAAAACGCTACCAGGAGATTGAGGAGTAAGATTTGAGATTTTTTAGGCCAATGAGGAACCAATAGAAACAACACAGAGAAGATCATTTGGGGCCATAGAGTCAGAACACCTGGGTTACATTAAACATGAGCAGTACAGTTAATAGGTCATGTTTAGATAATTTAAAAAAACACTGCAGTATATTCAAAGAAAAAAAAAAAAACAATATCCGTTCAGTGCCAGGAACAAGTATGGCAAAATAATACAGTTCAGAGAACTTCAATATCTCCCTACAGAGAAAGGGCACCTCCAGGCATTGTGCACTATTATTCTCAGTAAGACTGCAAGGCCACCACTGATGAGTCCACATCAGCTTCGTACATATCATCAATATAAATGCAGTGTCTTAAATTGTTACCAGTCATCCACAAAGCAAGAATGACAAGTTCACAATCAGCTAGAACATAGCTTTAATTTATACATATCTCGCTTATCCTCCAGCAAGAAAACAAACAAACAAACAAACATGACCCTGAAGTGGGGAGCACGACACTACCCTGTTCCCTAAATACACACCTGGCATCCCTCAATTCTTGATTTGTTGATTGTACAGCTGCTTTAGACCTCCAAGACTGGAGTGTTCATTGCAATGATAATGGGTCCATAAAGGTCAAAAATCATTTATAATTGGAGTATGTTTTTTTAAATTAAATTATTTAATTAAAAAATAAATAAATAGAAATAGAGTTCATTTCACATGATATCACATGATGGGACATAAGAATGGAGCCACAATTAAAAATTGTGAAAATGAAAATCAGCTGTTTTTCCTACAGGAAAGTGTGACTGATGAGTATAAAGCAATAATTTTACCCCAGAGCTGCACCAATTCACTAAAAACAAGGCTGCTCATTTATTATTTATTAATTAGCAGAGCACCAGTATGATTAGTTTTTCAACTTTTCATTATGTAGAAAATGCAACTGATCTATTGTGACATTATTTTTGTCCAGATTATCCAAAAAGAAGGCTCTACAATAGTACTAAGATTATCAAATATTGAAAAAAAAATATTGAAAAAAAAAATGCCATGCAAATAAATCAAGATTTTGTAAGTGTGGCGTGGAATTTTGTCATTAATCCCACCCTTACTTCCACAGGGTCTTGCAGACTTACCTGAAACTTTCCATAAAAGAAAGCAGAGTCAGTGCAGTCGACATCTCGTTCTCCAACGCTTACAATAATGCAAACAATTAAGACAGGAATGCTGAAATAAAAAAAAAATATATATCAAATGTAAATGTGAAAATGTCCCATGACGGTGATTTATAGGACGGGATTACATTGAACCACTGTTTTAAAGGGACACTATAGTCACCTGAACAACTTTAGCTTAATGAAGCAGTTTTGGTGTATAGAACATGCCCCTGCAGCCTCACTGCTCAATCCTCTGCCATTTAGGAGTTAAATCCCTTTGTTTATGAACCCTAGTCACACCTCCCTGCATGTGACTTGCACAGCCTTCCATAAACACTTCCTGTAAAGAGAGCCCTATTTAGGCTTTCCTTATTGCAAGTTCTGTTTAATTAAGATTTTCTTATCCCCTGCTATGTAAATACCTTGCTGGACCCTGCAAGAGCCTCCTGTATGTGATTAAAGTTCAATTTAGAGATTGAGATACAATTATTTAAGGTAAATTACATCTGTTTGAAAGTGAAACCAGTTTTTCTTTCATGCAGGCTCTGTCAGTCATAGCCAGGGGAGGTGTGGCTAGGGCTGCATAAACAGAAACAAAGTGATTTAACTCCTAAATGACAGTGAATTGAGCAGTGAAATTGCAGGGGAATGATCTATACACTAAAACTGCTTTATTTAGCTAAAGTAATTTAGGTGACTATAGTGTTCCTTTAAGTTGCTAGACCACTTTAGAAGTATTGGATCACAATGATTATCTTGTGGTCTTCTGAACTGTCAATTACTTTTTCAATAGTTTGCATTGACAACTCTTTCAAAACTGGCTGCAGCTAGCACACATATATTTTACTAAAGATTTGTGTTCCTACTTCCTGCAGTACTATGACTTTAAAGAAGAATTGTCACCTCAACACTATATTATAATACAAAGATCTTTAAGTGCTATAGCGATATGGTACAAAGACCAGGTATGTTGTTGTTGTTATTATTATTATTATTTATAAAGAGTCAACAAATCTGCAGGGTTGTACAATGGGTGGACTAACAAGGAACCAGATAAGTTGGACACACAGGAACAGAGGGATTGAGGTTCCTGTTCAATTAGCTTACATGCTAGAGGAAGTGGGGTAGAGTGACACAAAAGGTAAGAGTAGGGTAGAAAAAGAAGATTGCTAGGATAGTATATATACTTGGTGTTTTGTTTTGATGACAGTTGCAAGAGAGGAATCAGGGTGCAGGGAGAGAAAGCTGTTCACAGTTTAAATGATATGCATTCTGAAGAAGTTTTCAAAGATTTTTTGAAGGAGTGGAGACTGGGCGAAAGTCTAACAGAGAGTGGGATGGGCGTTCCATAGGAACAGTGCAGCCCTAGAGAAGTCTTTAAGGCAGGAGTACGAACAGCGGTTGGACATAGGTCTCCGGCTGAGCGTAGGGGCCTTGATACATATTTGTGTATTAGTGAGGATAGGTAGGTTGGAGCAGCATTCTCTAGAGATTTGTAAACAAGTACAAGGATCTTCAATTGAGCCCTATATCGTACGTGAAGCCAATGTAGGAACTGACAGAGGGGGCAGGTAGCATATTTGCTAGAAACTTTGCAAGTATCAGATATTGAGATTCTGTGTTTTTTTGTTTTGTTTTTTTTTAAATGGTGCAACTCCATCTCTGACTGCTGCTGAAGTGCAAGGCTCAGTTGAACTCCAAAGCCCAAAAAGATCACCCTATGCTGGTATAAATTAGTCTGATTAGGATGACTAAAGTGCAACAATTGGGACTTTATGGAACACTTTGGGCATCATAACAACTTAATCGGCACTGAAAAAGGGAGTAATAAGTCTTATTATTCACGACTTATTACTCCCTTTAAGATATATTCTGTGTACTATCCAATATAGTAATCAATATAGTTGCATAGTTACATAGGCTGAAAAGAGACTTGTGTCCATCAAGTTCAGCCTCTCTCACATTTGTTTTTTGCTGTTGATCCAAAAGAAGGCAAAAAAACTCAGTTTGAAGCACTTCCAATTTTGCAACTAGCTCGGAAAAAATTCCTTCTTGACCCCAGAATGGCAGTCAGATTTATCCTTTAATCAAGCAGTTATTACCCTACATTGGAAGATTATATCCTTGAATATTCTGTTTTTGCAAGTATGCATCTAGTAGCTGTTTGAACATCTGTGTGGACTCTGATAAAACCACTTCTTCGGGCAGAGAATTCCACATCCTTATTGTTCTTACAGTAAAAAAAACCTTTCCTTTGCCTTAGACAAAATCTTCTTTCTTCCAGTCTAAACGCATGGCCTTGTGTCCTATGTAAAGTCCGGTTTGTGAATAGATTTCCACACAATGGTTTGTATTGGCCCCGAATATATTTGTACAATGTGATCATATCTAGTTTTTCTAAACTAAATAACTAACTTTGAAGAGTGGGCATTACCTACAGGGTCTCTACAGCCATAACCTGCTAGCCAAGGCAAAAGGAGTTGGTATTTAGTGTACAGGTAATATCCTCTATTTATCTGCATTTCTCATAAACCATCTCAGGTACGTTTAGAATTTTTAATTCTGCTTGTCACTTGTTTACATTGTGACAAAAGTACTCCTTTCCCTTGGTACCTTGTCCTGGGATTGGGGTGTTACACACAGTCTATTCAGGCTTTAGAGACACTTCACACGCTGGATGAGGTAAAAGGACTTGCTCTTTTTATTGTGGTTCCAAAATAAATGCGCAGTAAGGTATAAAAGGTTGTAACAAAATATATTAAACAAAATACTTGCTCTTCTGAGCACTAACTAAACAAAATAATTAGCTAAATGGGTTGGATGGCTTGTCCATTTCCCAACATAAACATCAACCTTACTGTTTTAGGGTTTTTCAGCTCTCTATTTCCACTCACAGAAATCAAAACGCAATCTCTCTCCTCCTTTGGCAGGGGAGTACTTAATAGTACCTGTAATTAACAATCCTTTTCAGGTGAGGTAAATTAGGAGTGAAACTGTGGAACTGGACTTCTCACCTGTAGGTTCCAAGAAACTTCCAAAATGTGGAGTGGAGCACTGGCCCACCCTACTCTCCAAGTGCTCCACCCCAGGGCCCAAATATACACATATTTAAAGAGCAATATTCATTTTAAAATAACATTTCCCTGGGGCTAATTACACAAAGTAGGAAACTTGCAAAATCTGGGGAGGTATATAGATTCCCTTCAGCACAATTCCTTGCTTTCGGTCACAACATTTAAAGCTAATATGGGAGCTTAACTATACCAGTTGAGAGATTTTGTGGATTTGCACTTTTCCCATTTTGGTGTTCTATTTATTATTTTTTATCTTTTGAACATACTGAATGGGGAGTCACCCCAACATTTAGTCTCCATTCTGTATTACCACTTTTTCCACCCGATTAGGTCAGTTTCTTTCTCTCCACCTATCCCTAAGCTGTTATGGTGCCTGGATGTCTTAAGTTGTTAAAAGTAATTTTTTTTTTATTATTATGCATTCTCCTGATAGCAAGAACCATTGCAAGAAAAAAAAAAAAAAAGATAATTTTTTTTATGCAACTTCTTTCTTCACAGAGAGCAGACAGAATAAAAAAAAAACACAAACACAAAGATGTAGTAGTAGTGTTCATTACAAGAGACAGCAAGATCACCAGCTCCAGGCCTAAAAGTTGCATTTCCATAATTAATATCGCAACCAGAAGAAAAAATTTAAATATAATTAAAACTATGTACAGAGTAAATATGGTACATGCAATACAAACTATATTGGTAAGGAAGTGGTGTGTTTTTTTTTTTTTTTTTTTAAATAGGTTTTCAATTCGATAAACATGCAGGAAAATTACTTACCCCCAGCCAGCTAAGGCAATGAAAACTACTGGGAGATTTCCAACTTCTCTTTTCTTCAGCAAAAATAGAGAGAGAGAAATAAGGCCTGAAAGGGTAGATGATGAAGAAAAAGAAAAAAATAAAGATTTTCAAATCATAAGCATTTAGTGAAATTATTGTTCAGTTTGGGGAATGAAAAGGCTCTTGGATCATAACTGATGGAGGATTATATAGTTATACAGAGACTAGGCCAACAGTAATTCACTGGTACCAAACTTTCTGCTACTAACTTTGAAGAGTGGGCATTACCTACAGGGTCTCTACAGCCATAACCTGCTAGCCAAGTCAAAAGGAGTTGCTATTTAGTGTGCAGATATTTGTTCACAAAAATCACTTTTGGAGGGACCATTTACACATTTGCTGATTTCTTATCCCCAAACATGGGGGCTGGTCTCAAACCCACGATCTGCTCATATTACTGACTGATTACAATATACATTTATTCTGTGCCCCACAGGCCTGGTGATCAAAACATAGTTCAGGTGGGCATATGGTCCTTCTTTTTCTTACTTTTCTGAAGATGGTTAAGAAGAAGTATCTGCAGTAAAATTTTAGGAGGCACAAAAGAGCCTATGGACCATTTTATTTCCCCTAGGCTACCAGAGAAAGAAGAGATGTGGTGAGGACACTGGAGCCCTAAGCATCACAGGTTCCCTATGTTTACCCGACATTAGCTGAGCAAAGGAGCAAGTTGGCAGAAGTCCTTAATGAAGGTATCAGTTTATTTTAATGGTCATATGCTCCATGAACAAGGTAATAAAAGTGGCAGACTTTTAGATAAAATATTTAAGCTTTACACCTGTGACGCTGCTTTTAAGATAGAGAAAGAGCAATATCCCTGGGGATTATAGCTAATGTGTACCATCACACCCTTTCAATTGTCTGCAAAGAGGCAGATTCTCATGAAGAACACAGTGAACAGATCTTGCCATATCTACAACAGTCCCTACTGACCTAAATTGTTAGATAAGGCAAAGGAGATTTGAAATGCTCCACTAACGGAGGAGAAACTGGTGTAAAGGAATCCCAACGATGAGATGGCTTTCTTATGCAAGAACAGGTTAAAGTATTGAAATCTAAAGTAGTCAAGGAACTCAAGTCTTCACTTCAAGGTAACTTGAGATACCACCATTATTGCGTGCCCAGAACCTTGTTGAAACAGGATGTGGCTCTTCCATGTACATAAGACGGTATTTTAGGAACAGCACCTCCAAAATCAAACAGAATTTCACATTTACAAACTGATTGCTCCATCAAAATGTTTGCTGTGCAAGCTTTTTAAAACTACTTTTGTACATAAGGTTTTCTTGGAGAGTCTCAGCCATTTCAGAACATTGCTGAACAGGAAATGTTTGTAACTACTTTACAAACTTTGTTTAATATTGTTATAAATTATTGAAAAGTCACATGTAAAATCAGAGAAATATGGAATTACCTGTCCACAGGTAAGTGCTGTAGAGAGCGCTATAGAGAATCACATACACAAGAATCTGGCCAACCACATTTCTCTCTTGTATAATGAAGTTCCACAACACCATCCCAATGCAGACAATAAGCTGTGAGAAACAGAACAGTCAAAAATCTAATTAGTTTTAGCAATTTATCAGATGTTTTAAGACGAGCTCACGGCAGAGGATGTTTAAGTTCCCCATGAGATTAAAATCTTTATATTTACACTCCTATACATTTACACTCAAAAAATAAATAAACACACACACATGACAGGCTAACTTTAACACAAGGCACTTTAAGTATCTCTCCATTTAATAATTTATATATGACAAAAGAAAGGGAAAAAAGTTTTACTGACCTGTGCAAGTAGTAGGTTCCCAGTGAGTGAATGAGGGAGGAGCTTGTATTTCTTACTCAGAAGTAAAACAGCAAGAGACCAAACCTGAAAAGAATAATATACATTATACATTTAATAAACACAAATGTATGTGCATTCTCTACAACAGGGATGCCTAAAAGGTAGATCTCCATATCACGATGCTTTGTCGTTTTAAAGGCACGCAAGGCATCATGGGAGTTGTAGCTCTACAACATTTGGGCATCTACCTTGTGGGCACCTCTGCTCTAAAACAAACACATTAATTGATGTGCTGCTGTAATAGCAAACATACACTGGTTCACATCCCTACTAAACAGGTTATGCAAAAAAAAAAAAAGACCACCTAACTTAAAAATTGGACTTTTAAAACCAGAGAGTTTCTATAACCTATTTTCATAGACGATGATGAATTAACTTGAATTTTTAATACATATAACCAATCATTAACAGGTTTTATAAAGATAGTAGAGATTTTCTAAACAAGTAATTGCAACTTTGTAGAAGCAGCAAATGTGTTTTAATCTTGTTTATTGCAGGAGATATTGTAATGTAATACTTGTCATATTAGGGTGAATAATATAAAATGTTAATGCAATAGGTTATGTTATTGCATTCATTGGTGGTCAATTCTTTGAACCAGTAACTACATATTATTATCCTGATTTAATTATATAATCTGAAAATTATATTTCTTTGTTACATGTTGTATGATCACTGATAAGGTTTTTATTGTATAGATTGTTATCACAATAAATTCAATTTTTAAGTAATATAGTTATTGTACGTTATATTGAATTGAATTATAAATTAGGTTAGGTTTCAGAGAAGATTCGTGTGGTTCTATAATCAAGATCACCTTGTGAGGTTCTATAATCAAGATCACCTTATTAAAGGACCACTATAGTCACCCAGATCACTTCAGCTCAATGAAGTGGTCTGGGTGCCAGGCCCCCCAGGTTTTAACCGTGCAGCTGTAAACAAAGCAGTTTTAGAGAAACTGCTATGTTTACATTGCAAGGTTAATCCAGCCTCTAGTGGCTGTCTTCCTGGCAGCCGCTAGAGGCACTTCTGCGACGCTCAATGCAATTGAGAAATGCTTTCCTATGGGCGATTTTAATGCGCACGTGGCTCTGGCCGTGCATGCGCATTTGGCTCCTCGGAAGCAGACGTCGGAGGGGGAGGAGAGGTCACCAGCGCAGAGGGAGCCCGGCGCTGGATAAAGGTAAGTGGCTGAATGGGTTTTAACCCCTTCAGCCCATCGAGAGGCAGGCCCTGAGGGTGGGGGGGACCTAAGGATTATATATAGTGTCAGGAAAACGAGTTGGTTTTCCTGACACTATAGTGGTCCTTTAATACAATTTTTTTATTATTATAATTTTCACAAAATATAAAATATTCTGTCCCACAATTATCCCTAGATTCCAGCTCTTTTGATATCCATATTATATAATTTTCTATGTCGGAATAAACTACTCTTAAATAGGCTAGACAACAGCAACATCTCATCCCTACTAGTATGTTCCTGAACATGAATCAATTAGCGTATATGAATTCTCATGCTTACTAAACCCAAATGTAGTCAGAATTCAGTCAAGCTGAGCGATTCTGCAGCAATCGCCCAGATACAATTGGGGTCTGTACAGCAGAGCTCGACAAATCCCAGGCGCCAGGTCGCAATTGCGACTGGGTTTTAAAGCCCTTTAGCTAAAGGCAGGACGGAGAAACAATGGAGCCAGCCAGTCGCCCGGGGCAGCGTGTGAGCGAGCAGTGATCTTATAGCGGCTCCTCTCTGCTCCCCTGCGCTGTTTAATGATGCCAAGAGACGGAATATGACATCATGGTCATTAACAGACCAGGAATGAGACTCTTGTAATTTAGTAAATTGAAAACGGAATGGTAAGATCACTCAGCCATTCTGTAACTCATCTCACATGGCTATTTTAACTTGAATTTTGTAATTCTGTTTTAATTTCACTACATATCATACATCAGTGGTTTATTTTGGTTCCGTACTGCCCTAGGCATGACTAATCTAAATTTGCCCCACCCCTCCCTGTTGAGGATCAACAAACACTTTGACTGACAGACACATGCCCTCACTGATACTTACACACACACTCTGATACTGAAACACCTACTCACTGACAGACAAACACACAATTATAATCCTTAAATTTCCAGCCTCCCTACCTATGCATTCTTCCCTGGGGTCCAAGTTGCTGTGATCTTCTTGCTTTGCTCCTGGTGCGCAGTTTAGGGATACCTGGACTGGAGTGATGTATATCCCGGCTTAACCACAAGGCACACGAGGGAGCAGAGCAAGAATATCACAGGTATCAGAGCTCCATCCCTAAATACAGCGCTCGCATACATACTTCTTAGAGCCTTCTTTGTATACCAGTAGAGGCAAATGTGTGTGTGTTTTTTAGTTGCGGGTGGAGCAACACAGCACAGGGATTGTATAGCTTTTTTTTTTGAGAATTTTGTATAATGTTATTTTGACAGCATCCCAACAAAATGTACACCTGATGACACATAGGGAGTGCGCCACCCTTTCTCATATCTATACTCTGCATGTTACATTCTCCAGTTAACTTACCAGGGACAATGAGCCTACAATGCTGATATCAAAGCTCACATTCTGCAGCGCAGACATCAATGGCTTGGGATCCATTGTGGGGATTGCCAGGAGCCAGGCTGACACATACATGATTGGTGCAGATACAAAAGTGCTTATCACCATTCCAGAAGTGACCTGTTAACAAGAATCAGCAAATATTCATAAGATATAAGATATGTTATGCTAATTAGTATTTTTCACATATGTGAATTATAAATGTTACATGGCAGTATATTTTAAACTATTTTAGATTTTTTTTTTTTTTTTTTATAAATATAGATACACTTGGACTCTTTTCAGCCCATAATACAATGTACCGTATATATACTCGAGTATAAGCCGAGTTTTTCAGACCATTTTCTGTGCTGAAAAACCCCAACTCGGCTTATACTTGAGTCAATGTCTGTATTATGGCAATTTACATTGCCATATTACAGACTGGGGGCTGGCAGCAAGCGCTTACCTCTCCTGCAGCTCCTGTCAGCTCCCTTCTCCTCCGCGCCGGTCCGTTCAGCACCTCTGTCAGGTCCCAGTGTAAATCTCGCGAGAGCCGCGGGGTCATAGTGCAGCTCTCGCGAGATTTACACTGGGAGCTGACAGAGGAGCTGCACGGACCGGCGCGGAGGAGAAGGGAGCTGACAGGAGCTGCAGGAGAGGTAAGTGCTCTCTGACAGCCCCCCTCCCCCCAACTGAACTGACAATGCCACTGGACCACCAGGGAGTGAGAGCCCCCCTCCCTGCCATGTATCAAGCAGGGAGGGGGGACGAAAAAAAACACACTTTTTCCCACACACACACACACACAGCACTAATATACACACACTGCATTCATTATATAAACACACTGTAAATAAAAATTCAATTAATAGAATTTTTTAGGAGCTAATTTTATTTAGAAATTTACCAGTAGCTGCTGCATTACCCACCCTAGTCTTATACTCGAGTCAATAAGTTTTCCCAGTTTTTTGGGGTAAAATTAGGGGCCTCGGCTTATATTCGGGTCGGCTTATACTTGAGTATATACGGTAACTAGAAAAATACTATTCATTTTTGTGTCTTTGATAGAAGCAAAATTCTGTTGTTCTATGAAGCGTGCTGCTTTGTACATTCACTATTTACATGCACTGTCACCTGAGAATATTACCAGGCTAAAGGTATGCTAAGCAAACCCATTATGCATGACAGCGTTTATTGAGGAGGCTTAAAATTCTGTTACTAGAGCAGGTTCATCATTTGAATCAGAACAGAGAATTGGTTATGGTCACCACAAGCCAAAACAAAAAGAATAGCAGGTAAGTACTATTGCCGACTGTTTCAGTAGTGGCAAGGTTCACCCAAGCTACATTAAGATATGCTATTCCATAACTGAACAACTATAATCAAAGCATATTAAAAAAAAATGGAAATACCGGTCCCTTTAAAATGTTATAACTATATTATATAAGGAACTGTATGCACATTGAACCTACAATCTCCACTTCCATGTTGAACTGGTTTGCAAAGATAGCGACTCCAGGGGCCACTGGAAAGACTCCATACAGAAATGCATAATTAGATAAGCTTGTGTGGTTAACTGGACTGTTGCTTTTGTCCAACAGCTCCACCATTTCCCTGCAGATAAGCGGCACTGCCAGCCTGGGGGGGGGAATAAAAAGAAAAAATTACAAAATAAGAAGAAAAACAAACAAAAAAAACAAAAAAAAAACAGGACATGGTGTGAGACAGAACGAAAAGAAAGAAACAAAAGCAAAACACAACAACAGAGACTGGGTCTAGTTCCAAATAAAACTCACAATGTTGAAATATAGATAGGCCCTATAGTTGTTATCCGAAAAAAATAAATTAAAAAAAAAAAAAGGATTCATTTACGTTACATTATATGAACGGGCTTTTCTTAAAAACTGTCCATAAAATAAAACAGTTTTACTCCCGACATGTCACAGCAATTTTAGCATAAAAAGTGTACACTATTAGCAGCTTTCATCACCTCACTAAGTAATGATAAAGAACCCACTTGGTAATTTACTGCTAGCATCTTTCCTACTGCAAAAAAACAACCTTAAAAGTGTTGGGGGGATCTCCAGGCCCTTATAACAATATGAGGATATTATAATATAATAATATCCCTTCATTTTACAAACTGCACAGGCCCGTGGACTACATTTTAGTGATGCTCATACAATCTGATAAACATGGTCTGCAAAAAAACAACTACAGTGCCAAAGTTAGTCATCACTCCTATTTGCATGACCGTTTCATTTTAATGTTTGCCACCTTCAGATATGAATACATAGTATATAATTCTTTAAAGGAACATTAGAGAGTAGGGATCGACCGATAGTGATTTTTTTAGAGCAGATACCGATAATCTGTGAATTTTCAGCCCAATAGCCTATAACTTACCGATATTCTGTACATTTACCATTTTGAAAAAATTAAACCATTTCTAAAGGTAAATGCACAAAATTTACATGCCACATGTAGTGGATGCAGTGTGTTTAGACAGGGGAGCTGTGTAGTGGATGCAGTGTGTATTTGTGAAGTGTGTATAGTGAAAGCAGTGAGTGTTTGTGTAGAGTGTGTGTATAGTGAATGCAGAGTGTGTGTGGAGTGTGTGTATAGTGAATGCAGAGTGTGTGTGTAGTGTGTGTATAGTGAATGCAGAGTGAGTGTGTAGTGTGTGTATAGTGAATGCAGAGTGAGTGTGTAGTGTGTGTATAGTGAATGCAGTGTGAGTGTGTAGTGTGTGTATAGTGAATGCAGTGTGAGTGTGTAGTGTGTGTATAGTGAATGCAGTGTGTCTGTGTAGTGTGTGTATAGTGAATGCAGTGTGTCGGTGTAGTGTGTGTATAGTGAATGCAGTGTGTCGGTGTAGTGTGTGTATAGTGAATGCAGTGTGTCTGTGTAGTGTGTGTATAGTGAATGCAATGTATATATAATGAATGCAGAGTGTGTGTGTGTTTGTGTAGTGTTTATATAATGCAGAGTGTGTGTGTGTGTGTTTGTGTAGTGTTTATATAATGCAGAGTGTGTGTATGTGTTTGTGTAGTGTTTATATAATGCAGAGTGTGTGTGTGTGTGTGTGCAGGTATGTAATTTGTATAAAATGTGTAATTTGCCAATACCGATATTGCCGAAAATACCAAATATCAGCCAGACCGATAATCGGTCGATCCCTATTAGAGAGTCAGAGATAAAAAGACGTCTATTCCTAAACCTATTGTGTTAACACTATTTAGCCCCCTGGACTCCCTGCCTCCTTTAAATATAGTAAAAACACACCACCAGCAATGTCCCCACCCCCTTGGCAGAGATCATCAGAATTGATGGTCTCAGACAATCCAATGCTTTCCTATAGGAAATCATTGGATTGGCTGAGATTGTCAATTCTGATGATCTCAGTCAAGAAGGCGGGGCAGCGGCAGAGCCAAATGCAGCCCTGGCAAATCAGATGCATCTCTATGGGGAAAATGTTGTGCAGCACTGACCCAAGAAGCACCTCTAATGGCAGTCTGAGTGACTGCAATTGGAGGTTATCCTAACAAGGCAGTGTCTGCATTAAAATGTCTGCAGGGACATGCTCTAGATGCCAGTACAACTAAATAAAGTGGTTGTATAGTTGCTCTAAATGTCCTTTTGTGTGTTTTCTAAAAGGAAAGTGCAGTGTATGCAGTAGTTGGGAAGCTGTATACAAAGAGAAAACATAAAACATATCATGCTCATCAAACAATGTTTTAAATGTCTTTATACTTACAGCTTTGCAGTAATAAGTAGCAGCAATGCAACAAAAGAAGATTTTTTAAGTTTACTGGTCTGGCCAACCATAGAGAGACCAAGATAAAACAGAGCTGAGCCAGAGAAAGAGCTGGCCAGGCCATCCAAGAAGTTCTCCATAAAGATGGGAATCTTCTGGCCAAGTGCAAAATTGAAGGCAATGCCTATAAATACCATAAAAACAATGGGGTTCTGGAAGGCGCGAAGGAAAGCCAGTCCTAAAATCTTGATTTTGCTTTGGTTAGTAGTTGGATTATCCCTCCATCTTTGTATCTCACAAAGAACAAATCCCAGGGGATTCAGCATCATGAGAGAAACTGGGGCTGCCAAGTAGATGTACTGAAGATATTCAGGATATGTGGTTTGGTACAAGGCATCCACTAAATAAAAAATAAATATGAAATTAGAATGATAGTTTTCAAGCACTGTAAACCACAACAAAAACTGTAACAGTTCAGCTTTAAAGAGACACTATAGTCACCAAAACAACTTTAGCTTAATGAAGTGGTTTTGGTGTATAGCTCATGCCTCTGAAGTTTCCCTGCTTAATTCTCTGACATTTAGGCGTTAAAACACTTTAGTTTTTGTTTATGCAGCCCTAGCCACACCTCCCCTGGCTATGATTGACAGAGCCTGCATGAAAAAAAAAAAAAACCACAAAACTGGTTTCACTTTCAAACAGATGTAATTTACCTTAAATAATTGTACCTCAATCTCTAAATTGAACTTTAATCACATACAGGAGGCTCTTGCAGGGTCTAGCAAGCTATTAACATAGCAGGGGATAAGAAAATCTTAATTAAACAAAACTTGCAATAAAGAAAGCCTAAATAGGGCTCTCTTTACAGGAAGTGTTTATGGAAGGCTGTGCAAGTCACATGCAGGGAGGTGTGACTAGGGTTCATAAACAAAGGGATTTAACTCCTAAATGGCAGAGGATTGAGCAGTGAGGCTGCAGGGGCATGTTCTATACACCAAAACTGCTTCATTAAGCTAAAGTTGTTCAGATGACTATAGTGTCCCTTTAAACTAAACTTATTTGGGTGATTATAGAGTCCCTTTAAAGAGAGTAGCCTTGGAAAAAAACACATGTAACTTGTTTTAGCAAGGTGTGCGCTTTTCTTTTAGATCTATATTAAAGATTAAGCAAATTACATCAATATCCAGTTTAAAAAGGCAAAGTAAGGAGAACATTGCTAATAAAGAGGAAAATTGACATAGTGTTTAATTTCTTGTCTTCTTTGTATGCTTTCTTTATGAGGAGTGCCAGGTCTAAACCGTAGAGCTTAACAATTACCAAAAGAGAGCTAAGTTGAAGGAGTCTATTTGCAAGATAAAAAGATGTGTAATATATACATTTACATTTTATTTTTCACACTTCACAAATACATATTAGTTTAAATATAGAGCAAGAGAACATAACATTACAAATCCTGGGAAGTTATTGTCCCACTTTAAAAAAAAAAAATACAGTAAATATGTGCTTTTACTTCAAAAGCAAAAAAAGCTGCATAAAGTTCAAAGTTCTGGGGATGGTAGCACCATAGCCATTACTATAAACAAAAATCACCCCTCTCCCAACACACTACAGCCTCATTTTAATATTTTTAGATAAACTTTTCAAACTATTTATTAAAACAGAAGTTACCATTCATATCCATGGAATTTTTGTAGCTAAATCATTTGAAAAGTTTTTCCAACAGATTGTGATTATTCGAAACCCTTATAATAAAATTACTAAAATCAATCTCTGGAGGGACCCACTCATTCACTCTTCACCTGAAGGGCCAGCCACTCTAACTTGCCTCTTATTATGAGGAGATCCAACAGATTATTGTGTTTACTTACTCAACATCAATCTGCAGTGAACTAAAATCCAAACTGCAAAATTTAGGTAAACTTAGTTCAACTGGAAATATAGTCTCCAACTCGGCTTTAGTCACAGACTAGCTAGTTCTGCCTACATGTTGCAATCTGTTTTTTAACTTTCATTTTATTTGAATTTGCGGTTTAATAAAAAAAAAAAAAAAAAAAAAAAAAAGAAGAAGAACAGCCACTGCATCATCTTCACATCTACTAATAAGCACTATGTGGAAGTATTTAAATGGATATGAATACCCTTACTCTTCAATGACCAAGTTTGACTTATCTGTGAAAATACTGAAATTCATCAAATGCAGCTCATAGTGTAGCATTGGATTCAATGCTTCCCTATAGGAAGCATATGGATGGACATGCTAGTTAAGTTTATAATGTATTGGGGTCCTCGATCTTGACAATAATTAAAGGGTTACTCCAAAGTCTGTCGTCCGTGTGCACTGCACGCTGGTGACAGACATATTCTGATTCTCCCCTTGCAGGCAGAGCTTGCAAAAGGGGTCTTTTGTGTCTCTTCCCTCCCTGCAGCCCTCTCGCCTTCCGATCCTATCTGTTCCGTTATTTTAAACTCCCTCCAACTCCCTCTTGTCTTCCTGGTTCACAGAGTGCATGTGTGCTCTGAGCCTGCTAAATGGTCCAATCAAAAGAACCTCTATGAGAAGCCTTTGATTGGAGCGCATCGGCTGCCATGACATCCGGAGGGTGCAGGAGCTCCGCTGATGGGAGGGAGGGGAACCTAAAGTATAATGCCCATAGGGAATGACTAATTTAAAAATAAAGAAATATAAATTTATATGGGTTGGAGTAACACTTTTAAATCAGAAATTGCGTGACAGGAGGCACATTCTGCATGCGGCTACTCTGCCCTCCCAGAGATCATGTAGTAGAAAGAGTTCTGCAGGAACAAGTAAGTTTTAGTTCTAAAAGGGATTTGAAAATATGAACACAATCTAGCAAATGTGTTTTCAATACAAGGATGGAAAATAGCCTACTCCTAGTAGAATAGCATACTCCTAGTTTTCACTTACTCTCACCTATGACAGCTATCGCAAAAAATGCATTGCACACACAATAAGCGGTCACACCTCAAAATACAGCTTACAGATTAACTAGAGAACGTTTACTTTCTACCTTTGAACAATGAAAAGATACCTACTAGATCTTACCTATGGGATATCCAAGTGCAAAATCGTTGCTTTGTGTTGCAAATATGGGAAAGAGACCTGCTTTGCTGAATCGACTTTGTGGACTTGCGACTAATAATGTTAACACACAGACAAGAAAAAATACTGTAGCTTTGGCAATCATTATACCATAAAGAAAAGACCAGTTGACATTGGAAAAATTCAAGACCACCATATTTTTGAAGAGTAGAGCTGGAAGTGCAAATCGGGACACATAGTTGCCCAGGCCTTTTGCTTGAATTGGAGTGATAACATTGGCTCTCCCTGCAATGTAGCCACACAATATGATCCCAAAGCACTCCAGGAGAGCGGGAAATAGTCTGTTTATAGACATTGACGGTAAACCAGTCGTAGTGTTAGTCTGACTTGCTACAGTAAGACTCATGTTCACAGCAGAAGAGAGGTTCTTCAACACTACCCCTGAGATGGCACTCATGTTCTTGCTTGTATTGACGTCAGTTCACGTCTAGTTTAATCCAAGAAACAACTTTACCACCTGAAAAAAAAATTATAAATATTTACACACACAATTTACAATAATTAAAATGGGACATGGAGAAGTGGACGCCTCATTTAACATTACATATTGGACAGAAGAATTAGAGTTATAACTACGAAGATTCTCTGTTTGTAGCAGTCTGGATCAGGATTGATGTGACACCAGTTCAAAAAAGTGTTAAAGAGACACTATAGTCACCAGAACCGCTATAGCTTTATGTAGTTGTTCTGGTGAGTATAATCATCGCCTTCAGGCATTTTTTTTTAAATTTGTATTTTATTGAATTTCATGCCTAAAAGCATACATTCATGTCAGAGTATGGTAATTGAAAAAGGTAAAACACCAGACAAAATACACCGAATATGGGCAAACACCTCCACAAACACATGTTGGAGATGCAATAAACAGGTGGGAACAATGCTTCACACCTGGTGGACATGTCCCATCTTACAGCCCATCTGGAGGAAAGTCCAGGACATCATAGAACAAGTTTTAAGAACTGAAACAAAGCTCAACATGGACATGTGCATACTGTTCATACCTCCGGAACACATGAATAAAGTACAATGGGCAAATACATACCACATACTCATATCAGCAGCAATGGTGATAGCTAGGCTCTGGAAGACGACAACCCAACCACAAGTCAATAGCCTCATGAGCCAAATTAACACCAACTGGCAATACGAAACTATGTACATGAACCAATACGGAGAAAGGAAATTCATCACCAAAGCAAACCTGATGTGGAAGGAATACTGGACCAAAGTACAGAAGACCAAATCAAAGTAAAATACTGAATCAATTAACACCCCAAACCAACAATTACAATCACCACCACACCACAGACACAGAATAGGAAACAGTAAAATCAATTATACATTCGTCAAACAGACACCATACAGAACAACTACACTCACAACCACACAGAGGCTAAGGGAACATCAGACACGAGAGACAAGAAAGTAAGAGCACACCAATAACATGCAAGGCAGGAGTAAAATGAGCGGCACTAAAAGTCGCATACTCAAGCAGAAACAAACATCTAGTAACAGAAATTAAGCAAGTTACCCCAAGCAGACTAAGGAAACACACTAACAGACCACGAAGGAGGGTAAGCTCACACAACCCCAGACATAAGAGCCACCCAATTTAACAACTCAAAGAACGAGCCTACCTTCCAACCCCAAAACCTGTGCCGCAATTAAGGTCTATAAAAAGTGTAATATATGGAAGACTTACTTGGAAATTGTAATGGAATAAAACAAAAACTGATTTCGCTTCCCCCACCCTTCTTCCTTTCTGTACCCCCCTCAAATACTTACTGAAAATAAAAATTGTCAAATTGAAAAAAGAAAAAGGTAAAACAGAAAATATAACATCACATTGCCATCTGTGGGGAATGACTGTGTACATTGTCACATCTGTGGGGGAGTCTGTAGTCAGCGTATGTCTGGTTTGTGTGTCTCCTCAACTATGGTTAAGGGGGTGCTACCCTCTCTGTGTATGGTTGTGGGTAAGCGTAATGGTCAGAGGTGTGGGTGTAGTGTCTAGAGTGGCGGCTTGGGTTAGTGGTCCAGAGGGCTGTGGTGCCCCAGGGACTGGGCCTGTACTACTGTCACAGTATGATGGCTGATCTTGCGGCTATGTCTCTTGTGATGATGGGGCTGTGCTCGCCTTTCTAACTCGGAAAGGATCACCCCAGGGTCCACTCCCCCCTTCAGGCCGATGGTTGTGATTAGCTGTGGAGTATAGGGTAGGAGCGAGTTTCTCTGTATCTCCTCAGGTATGCCTAGCAGGTGTATGTTACGGTGCCTGTGTCGGGACTCCAATAATGTCACTGTTCGGTTTAGCCTCTGGACCTGCTGTGCAAGCTCTGTCATATTGGTTTCAGTGATTTGCAGCCTTTTTTCCCCTGTCTTTGTCTCGCCCCTTTTATGGATTAAGTCTCTGGGCCTGAATGGAGCTTCTCAAAAGCACGTCTGGTGCGGTGCTATGTCAGCCACACCCCCCGCCTTCAGGCATTTTAATGCAAACACTAACTTTTCAGAGAAAAGGCAGTGTTTACATTGGCCCTAGGGATACCTCCAAGTGGCCACTCTTCAGATGGCCACTGGAGGTGCTTCCTGGAGCAGTGCTGCACTGTAGGCAGCGCTGCCGTTCAACATCTCCACGCACTGCATGGAGACGCTGAATTTTTCTCATAGAGATGCTTTTATTCATTGCATCTCTATGAGGAGGTGCTGATTGGCCAAAACGATTTCCCATGGGAAAGCATTGGATTGGCAAAAAAATCTGCAATTCTGATGATGTCACCAAGGGGGGCGGGGACAGTGCTGGCAGACCCGCGCGGCGCTGGAAAAAAGGTGAGTTTTAATTGCTTTTAAGGGGGCTTCGTGGGAGGCAAGCCATCTAAATGGTGGGTTTAGCACTATAGGGTCAGGAATACATGTTTGTGTTCATGACCCTATAGTGTTCCTTTTTATAAAATTGTTATGTTAAAGGGTACAAGTACTTAAAGCGGCTGTTACCCACAAAAATATATTTGAGCATTCCATAAAGACATAATGTTTACGAAATGCTTATAAAGACTGCATTGGAATGATATTGAAAGTCCAATGCATTCAAAAGAGAAGACAAAATAGAGAGACTACCTGATACTTTACAAAAGGCGGTGCTACCGCTGTCAAGTTTTGTCACTATAGACTGTTTCGGGAATAAAGCATTGACTCGCTGATTGCTTGATAATCTCTATGGAGACTCTTACAGTATTCTCCATAGACCCAGTGTTCTACTCTCACACATGTTCTCCAGAGGATTAGTCGCAATGTCTGCTGATGCGACCACTTTGACATGGACGGTATTTGCTCACGTGATACTGAAGATTGAACGTAGGAACAGAGCATTTAAAATGCAAATAAGATCGGTTCAGAACTCGAGGATATTTTTTATTTTTATGGCAGACTGTAGGAACCTGGTTCGCTGGGTGAAACAAATCTGTGCGATTGTAATACTTTTAGAAAAACTTCATTTGGAACTTAACCGCAGGTAAAAAAAAAAAAAAAAAATTGATACTGTCATATGAATTTGTCACTTTAACAAAGTTTGATTTATTGAAAGTTATATTTGCTTTAACAATCTTCTGCAGCAATATAAATTGAAAAGAATATCCCATTTAGCAATGGTAATCTTGCTTAGAATTGCTTCACCGAAAAATTGTATTCAATAGCAATAAATGAAATAAGGTAACTCCTTGATTAGGAATAAATAATACAGTCCATTAGACTTCAAATCGAGAATAGGAGGAACAGGTAATTCCTGTTTCAGTACAAAATATAATAAAGTGTAGAGGATTAGCCCCACTCTAAAGACACTGGTGAGAATATTATAACCAACATAAGATGCCTTAAATAGGTCTACAATTGAAAGACACTTTAAAAAAAAAAAATAGGATAGAATAAGAGACCTTAAATACAAATAAATATTAAAAAAAAAAACAGCTATTCTATTTTGATTTGCCTCACTACTATAGAAATAGAGGGATTCCCTTCATTTTGGAGGAAAGCTGCCTTTAATTTCCCTTTTCCCAGTTTATTCTATCAGCCCTGACCCTTTACTACTGTTAAAATTCCTGTTTCAGGAATGTAACACAGTCCTTTAAGTTGCAACAGTAAATGTTGAAAATATATACTGTAGATCCTGATTTGGATTTTATTATAAATTAAACAAATTAGGAAAGAGCAATCAGCTGTAATGAAGTTTCAATAGTGCAAACAAAAAGTAATTGAATCCCTGAGGGCAGACATTAGTATCCCCTTTTCCTTCCAAAATAGTCTTAAGGTTATTAATCCTATTAACTGAAGAACTTCGCTTTATACCTGTGGATGATGAGAATGGAAGTCCTTTCCAGTATGTTAATGAGGATCACTTACACTATACTGAGGATTAGAGGAATTCGTAGTCAAGTCTGTTCTGAGTCTGGGAGTGTAGAAGTCAGCATAGTCAGGATCAGGTAAGCGAAGTTCGGTACACAGGTGTTCGAAAGAAGGAGCTCCATCGACAATTGGTAATCTAAATGCTGCTATAGTCAGTGTGGAATTACCCACACACTGCAAGCAAAATCAGCAATTCACAATAGGCTCTGAATCATGTGAGTGGATACAGTTACCTCATATGGTTTATTGATTTACAGTATAACACTGAGAATATTTTCTTTTATTTGGTTAGATATTCTGCATATTGAAGAACATTCTTGGATATAACATCTCATATTGAGGGGTGTGGCCACAGAACATGGACCAAAGGCTGCTGCTGTTAGAATTAGCTTATTAGCTCTACTTAATGTGAGTGGCTCTATTTACACCTGTATATAGTACATACTACACTATGATGTATTTGTAAACATATACACATACATATACACACACACACGTTGTCAGTGTGATTCACACATGCACTATATCTATATAAGCACTCCACTTAAAGATTGTTTATGGTTGTTTTGTTGTAACAGCGATTTAGAATTTGTCACAACACTATAAGGAAGGAACTCGATATAAACGTACGCAAATGAGTAATATTCTGGTCCGGATTAAAATAAGGGCTGATGGAGCTGCAGCTGCAGGCCCATTGAAATTTTATTTATTTATTTTTTTAACACACTACTCTTAGGGTTGCCCCCTGGCCGGTGCTGATATTGCACTATTACTGTAATTTGTACAAATGCTGGTATTTTTCTCAGTATAAACAGAGATTACACTGTAATACCAGCACCGGCCAGTAGGGGTGTGGAGAGAGGCAAGGATAAAAAGTTACAGCATATACCTGCATCTCTCTACTCACTGATCCGCGGGAGAGCAGCTACACAGCACAGAGAGTCCAGACGGCAGCTCCCAGCCTGCAGAGACAGACTACAGCTCAGGGAAGTGAGGGATGGGGTAAAGGCTGCAGGGAGACATGGGGACATTGAGACACTAGGGGACACTGTGAGACATGGGGGCACAGATCTCTCGGGACGCTGAGACACAGGGACACAGACACTAAGGGATACAATGTCCCCAAGGGAAAAATTAAGAGGGATATATGGAAACAAAACTTGTGTGGACTAGCTGAAATGAAATTAGAGAGACCAAAGTCAGCATTACCTTAACGAACACTGTGGCATGTTCCCTTTCTTCTACACTCACTACATCCACCTTTCCTCTGTCTCAGACTGTATACCAGGAGCTTCTGCCTGCTAGTAAGAAGGTAAGGAGGCAAGTGGACATGTGCTAGGGGACCGTCTTTAGAAAGCGCATCTTTAGACGCATTTATGCCAAGCTCCGGATGCTGTTGGCCAGAATGCATGATTGGCAGGCAGCCTGACATGCATTCATGCCAGGCTAGCCTTCCAATTCTTTGGCCAGACATGCCTCCTTTTTGGGCATGTTGGTCCCTTTCTAAAGTTCTGGTTACATGATCCGCATCAGTGGCCCACCCTTTTACACCGGCCATTGACTTCCTGCTACACTAGACACTGCTGTTAGGGAGTATGGATTTACTTGAAAGATGAAAGCATGAATTAGAGAATCTGAGTTTTCTTATAGCTGCATCCTATGATTCTCCCTCCGGCAACATCTCCACCAGATACATAACAGTTGAGAGGTATGACTGGTTTAGTGTTTATGGTCGGTAAGATTCTGTACTTATGCCCCTCATAATGGTCAGCACCCGGCCCACTGGACTCTTAATCAGGCCCCGGTAATATTATATGAAATATGTGCTGGTGCACAATCAATTTTTTATATTTGCATAGTAATATTTCTCCCCACTCACAATACGTGCTCTATTATTTAGCCTGAGTTCCTGTTTAGTGCCCACAACGTGGCTCTTCATGTTCTCTATTGGAAGAAACAATATTGTACATTTTTCCAACACGTGGTTTATACTGTTTATTCACTAATTAGTCTGTAAACTCTTTTGTATGGCTACGATAAATCTTGAAGTAGTGTGAAATGAAAAACAAATTACTAAAGTCAGCCTAAGATTGCCAAACTGTGATTATAGCAGAATTAAGAGATTTGTTCCCCAAACCAGCTATTTAGACTAAGTTCTGTAATTCTCTGATTTGTCCCTATTTAGTGAATAAACCTTAGTGCATTTATGTTTTGTACGTCAGGGTTTACGCATGTATGTTTTCACCTGGCGTGATTGCAGAGTTTGCACAATGAGCATGGCAAAATCATATTGAGTCGCAAAAAAAAAAAAAAAAAAAAAAAAAATCTTCATGGTTTGCAGTTGTGAATAGAAAACTTAAAATTCCAACACAATACCTTCCCCTTAAGAAACCTACTAGTAACAGTCTTATCAATTCCAACCAAATCATTTCTTTATCTTGCCCTTTTTCTTATATCTCAAAGTTTGTAAAAAATCGGCATCGTACTTGTGACGGTAGTCACCATCACCAGGACCTTCAGATAGACTATTTACGTAGGTTGTTGGACTTTTCTTATGTTTAAGTCACCTTGTACTCATTATAGGTGCAGGGTATGTGTAATGTAAATTGTTTATAATGTGTGTGTGTGTATACTGTTAAATGTTTTGCCTGCTCTCGTGTATTGCTGAGGATTGCTACCAACTAGGTGGATTTGGCTATGGAGCCTGTGTAGTGCCCTCTGTTGGCAGCAAAAGCAATATGCACTCCCTGAATAGCAAGGCTGGTTAATTTGCATATTTAGGTAGATTTGCATATTGCTATTTCTGCCGACAGGAGAGATGTTTTATGTTATTGTATTTCCCACCCCTATGTCATTATTTTATTATAAGTTCCTGTATGTTGTCTGCTATGATTTGACTGTTTGTATTTTTATTGAGTTGTCACAGCAATCTTGATGTAATAATAATATTACTTAGTCCCAAGAAAAGTAAAGTTTTGTATGTCAGTGCCTTTCGGAACTTGTGTCCTGTGTGGATTTGTAGGGATACCAGTGTCTTTGGACCCGTTTTCTGGTTGCAGGATCCCTCTAGCCCTGGGATAAATCAAAGGAGCTAGGCCTAAGAGCTGCAGTTGCCTTTGTAAAGGCAATAACTATAATCACTGTAAGCAGAGCTAAAAGTGGAATAGGCAGAGGGGACAATACCTGCCTGGAAGAAGGTTTGCAGCGGAATAGGAAGAGGGGATGATGTCTGGAAGCTGGACTCAGGTCCAGGGTGCGAAGCAACAGCGAGACCCTGGCCAAGCTGCAACAGCTAGGGGCTGAAGTGCGGATAGTGTCGCAGTGATAGCTCGGAAGTGTGTTCGGGGTACCAGGCGGTCTGCCACAGTACTGAAACGTAATACATTTTTGTAATGCAAGATATGTTATGATGGGTTTTAATAAATTAATTTGCAATGCCAACCAGACACGAAATTCCCAGGCAAGTCTCAATCCTGCAAGGTTTATCTGGCAATGTCCATTATGACTCTAGCATTATTCTAGAAGCAAAGACAGAAATGAAAAAACAAAAACGTTATCCGTTCAGTTTATGGATTTGGTAACAGTTGTCATGCACAAAAAGTAAAAAAAGAAAAAAGAAAATCACTTACAAAAGCAGTAAAAATGAATGTCTAGAATTGAAAAGTTACTGTGCAAGCAATTTCAGACAAGCCAGTTCCTAAAACAAAACCAACCACCTCTCCCCCCACCAAAAAAAACCACACAAAGTTAGCATTATTTAACAATCTGGCATAACAGCACTACTTAACGAGAGAGTTACATACATATATTTTTTAAAGGTAACTCTAGTTCCTTCACAAAAGGGAGCACTCACCGGTCTTCTTTTCTTGTGATTTTTTTAAAAATCAAGTGCATAATTACATTCTTACATCTTTTCAATAAAATAAAATAAATCAGGGCAAAGTCTCAAACACAAGCAAATAACAGAACTTGAGAATGAAGGAAACACAAAAAACCACAATGTTTCAAACATACGGAAGTGACCACGAACATGTTTAACCAACAATCTCTGCAGTATTATTGGAGCTGATGCAACACCTAACCTCATGTGATATCATTAGTTAATACATGTCCTATCTTTGGCCATGTCCATGCAAAAGAAATATGTGGTATTGGAGAACGCTTATTGCAGGAAATCTGAAATAAACTGTTAGACAATTTCTACTGCAAAATGTACATGAAAGAAAAACCAAGATAAAACATGTATCCAAGCTCCGTAAGCCAATGATATATCCCCTTGTTCAGTTCTCCAACTCCCCCTATTTTTGAACATGCACAATTGTTATTTTCAGTTTTTCCATGCAAGCTTCAAATTGCACGTTAGACACATGACATAGCCTTCTGATTAGGCATTGGAATACTACCGATATAACCCCAAGCTCCTGAAGGCTTCACAGCTTTTTAAAATTCCCCTACGTGCTTTACTATGCTCGTGACTAATTGCACCACGATAAGCATCTAGGCACCTAAAGCCCCATACTCGCACTCCCCAGACACAGATTACTTCACTTTTGCTTAGCAGAGAGATGGTATCTCAAATAAATAATGATTAAAAATGGGTTGTTTAAAGCTTTGTGTAACTCATGTTAATGCTTATATTTTATGCTAATTCTACCTTTCATGCAACGCACACGATATGGAAAAAAAAAAAAAAAAAAACATAAATCCACTGGAGATCTGTGGCTAGGACTGCATGGAAAGAAAGGATGAGGTCAAGCACAGTGGATTTATGTTTTTTTTAAAAACATTTTTGCATATCATGTGCGTTGCATGAAAGGTAGAATTAACATGACTCACTAAGCCTGCATTTAAAAAAAAAAGGTAAATTTTAAAATCAGATGTTAACTTGCTTTAGACGTTTTTATCTCATGCTCTGTAAATTGAACTTTAATCACACCTGCAAAGTCTTTAAAGCTATTAACAGAGCAGGAGTTTAAACATAGATCTCACTTACAGGAAGTGTTTGGTTTTAAACTACCGAATTAGACCGACCGCAAGCCCTGATTCTCTGGAACTGTTTTGGGCATGTGACTATGCGTACGGTCGGTCAAATTATGACTTCCAGTAAATTCCTGAAACCCTGAACCGATCTGGGTGATTTTTGGATATGTTGGTCACCCAGATCGGGGCTATCAGGGGATGTAGCTTTTGTGGGGTTCTGTGTGTTTAAATGTATTTTGGGGGTTTTATAAAAATGTACGTTTTCTGTACCTGTAGATGATTGAGTTTAATACAGTGCTTGACTCAATTATCTCCCAGGCACAGATGATGGATTATCTTGTTTTATGTGGGAGTGTCCTGGACCTGAGAGCCAATGTAATTGTGTGTATGTTTTTGCTGTAGTCTACTCTGAGGTCCAGGGGGGAGTGCCCCTTGCATGGGGAACTGCATATAAGGCCAGTTGTGGCTGCCATTAAACAGTTCATCTTGATCCTCAGCACAGAGCCTCATCTCGTGATTGTAGGGAACAGCTATCCAAGCTATAATCCCTGCTACTGGGATTGTTCTTTGGATTGCTATAATCACTAGCTCTTGTAAGAGCTATACTCTCTTGGAGGAGAGGTCTTCTCACTGGGAGCTGGATCCAGGAGTTTGGTCCAGGGTGAGAATGGACGGCGAGACCCTAGCCAAGCTGCGGTGGCTCAGGGGCTACGGTGCTTATGGTACTTGGCGACAGCTAGGAAGCAGCGATTGGCAGAGGCACCCAGTTGGGGTGCCAGGTGGTCCCTCACATTGACGTAATGTTACATTCTCAGGCTTCTATTCTCTCCCGACTAGGTGGCTACCTTGCTATATTCTTTCCTATCACACATGGTTCAGCTGGCAATGAGTCTAATTGGTTGGAGTTATTTCAAATTCTTGTTCAAGTGAACCTGCAGGACTGGAAGAATATTGAGATTTTCAGTCTTACCTCCGATCCAGCGCCACAATTTGCTCCGCTTCCTGTTTCTCTTCATTAGCACCAACCTCTGTTCCCACTCAACTCTCCCGCAATGTTCTTTCATTTGCCGTGCTTGGGAATGCATCTCCAGGCTGGGCAAAACTCATCTGTAACATTGGCACTCTGGCTTAAAGGACCACTATAGTGCCAGGAAAACACTTGTTTGCCTGGCACTATAGTGCCCTGAGTGTGCCCCCACTCTCAGGGCCCCTCTCCCACCAGGCTCTGGAGAGAGCAAGGGGTTAAAATCTTACCTTCCTCCTCCTCTCCTTCTTCCTAGCGACGTCATCGGCTGAATGCGCATGCGCGTCAGGAGCCACGCGCGCATTCAGCCAGTCTCCTAGGAAAGCATTTACAATGCTTTCCTATGGACGCTGGCGTCTTCTCACTGTGATTTTCACAGTGAGAAGCACGCAAGCGCCTCTAGCGGCTGTCAATGAGACAGCCACTAGAGGCTGGATTAACCCTCATTGTAAACCCTCTCTGAAACTGCTATGTTTATTAAAAAAAAAAAAAAAGGGTTAACCCTAGCTGGACCAGGCACCCAGACCACTTCATTAAGCTGAAGTGGTCTGGGTGCCTATAGTGGTCCTTTAACCCCTTAAAGGACCACTCTAGTGCCAGGAAAACATACTCGTTTTCCTGGCACTAGAGTGCCCTGAGGGTGCCCCCACCCTCAGGGACCCCCTCCCGCCCGGCTCTGGAAAGGGGAAAGGGGTTAAATCTTACCTTTTTCCAGCGCTGGGCGGAGAGCTCTCCTCCTGCTCTCCTCCTCCGATCCGCCTCTTCTCCTCCCCGTCGGCTGAATGCGCACGCGCGGCAAGAGCTGCGCGCGCATTCAGCCGGTCACATAGGAAAGCATTCATAATGCTTTCCTATGGACGCTGGCGTGCTCTCACTGTGAAAATCACAGTGAGAAGCACGCAAGCGCCTCTAGCGGCTGTCAATGAGACAGCCACTAGAGGACATAGGGGGAAGGCTTAACCCATTCATAAACATAGCAGTTTCTCTGAAACTGCTATGTTTATGAAAAAATGGGTTAACCCTAGAAGGACCTGGCACCCAGACCACTTCATTAAGCTGAAGTGGTCTGGGTGCCTAGAGTGGTCCTTTAAGGACACATGACATGTGTGACATGTCATGATTCCCTTTTATTCCATAAGTTTGGTCCTTAAGGGGTTAAATTACCAGCATACGGATATCTTAACAGTCACTCCGTTCCAATACTCCCTAGCAAGCGCAAGTGGCATTGTCTAGGATGCTACTATATCAACAACAGCGCATGTGCGGTGGCTGCTATGTGTGTTGGGCAGAAAGATCACCCGTGGGAGGTCTCTTCTACTCTGCAATTTCAAAATAGGTCTGTCTCCCACCTGTCAGTCAATTCTTCTGCGTTTGTGTCCAATAATTAAATTGAAAAACACCTATTTTTAAATAGGTTTTCTCCCAATCTATACATTTGCTAGCACAATCTACAGATGAAATTGTTTAAAACAAATGCGTAAGTTGTAGGTATAGTGACAATACCGGTTATATGTGTACCCTACAATTAGTTGTCAGACACATCCAAAACGCTGCAAGGAATATTACCTCTGCCACCATTATCCATCAGTTAGTGAGTAGCTTGGAAATGTATAGCTTGTAAAACAGAGGCAAGTGGACTTGTTTATATATATATATATATATATATATATATATATATATATATATATATATATATATATATATATATATATATATATATACACACACACACACACTATATATTTACATATTTGAACTCTATTCAATATGCAGATCTCTTGCAGATTAAATTTGATCCTGTATTGCTAAACATACCGGGTTTATTTTCTTCAACCCACTCTCCTATTAAAATGGTTAATTTTATTAACAATACATGTGGTTAGTGTCTGCAAACTACAGGCTGGATCCACTCAAAGTAAACGAGTACGCTAAACCAAGTTATTTCCAGTTTCCTCAAACACTTTAGGGTTCATTCACTAAACAGTGAATTTTAGTGAACTGCAAAATGTTAGGTCAACACAGCCAAGCTGATTACAGCACATTTAAAGCAAATTTTCAAATCAGCATTTTTTGTTTGCACACATACTGCAATTTGTCTTTACACTCACTGTTTGGTGAATAACCCTCAGGTTTTTTTTTCCCTTTCTGCCTTACATTATTTGCCTGATAGGTCTTTATTAGAGGTGATTAAGTTGGTTTTCAGTGCAATTTGTATGTTACGTGCGGTGATCTGAGGCAGAACGTTGATTATTCTATAGGGTTAATTCACTAAACCGCAAATAAATGTAAAATGAAAATTGCTATATACTGGCTAAAAAACAAACAAAAAGTCGGGTATATTGGCTAAGCTCTTACCTAGGACGGGCTGGAATGTGAATTGTAAAATTTAGGCACACATACCCAAGTTGTCACTAGCCAATTATTATTATTATTATTATTATTATTATTATTTTTGCCTAATATTGCAATTCTGAGATAAAAAAAAATGGTCACCATGTGCAGTTTAGTGAATATCATTGCTAGGGTTATTCTCCAAAATAGTAAATTGTAGCAGACTGAAATCCAAATAGAATAAATGGAGAATAAACTGGCCAGGCTGTGCCTAACCCCCAGGGCAGCGAGTTTTACCATTCACACCTTAATTCGCAGTTTAGTAAATAACCCTTCCTGCCTGTGTGACTATGACTGAGTTAGAGGATTTTAGCCAAATCAGCACTTTATATGCCCAGTGCACTCCAGCGGCTGTGGACTCCATCTCCCATGATCCTCAGCCTGCCAAGGACAGCCAGCAGCCCCTCTCTCATGACGTCACTGACAGCAAGGTCACGTGAACCCCATTTACACCGGACCAGGTTCTTCTCTCACCTGCTCAGCTGGCAGAGGCGGCCAGCTCCCGGTCTCCATGGCAGCTGCGTGGCCCCGGACGGACAGGGTGCTCCATTGACAGCTCGGAGCGGAGAATAATAACAACACTACCCCCCTTCAGAGCTGGAGAGTGAGGTGACGCAGTAACTTGGCCGCCGTCCAATCAGAATGCAGAGCCTACAAGGGCAACTGTTAACCAATGTAGAGGGTCTGCGGGGCGCTCAGCCGTGCAGCCAATGGGAAAACACGGCGAAGTCACGTGTGACGGCGAAGACCAGGAGAAGTGGGAGGGGCTAACTGCACACGCTTTGGAGTTGGCATCCAATGGGAAGCCGGGGAAGGAATTCGGTTTAGTGTCACTCAGTGGGTGATAGCAGCTAATGGAGGGGGGAGCACAAAATAAATAAATACAATAATCCTCATATAATATAATAATCCTCATATAATATCCTGCATTATCACCATATATTAACCCCCATACAATATCATACAGTACCCCATAATAACCCCCATATAATATCATGCTGTACCCCATAATAACCCCATATAATATCATACAGTACCCCATAATAACCCCATATAATATCATACAGTACCCCATAATAACCCCCATATAATATCATGCTGTACCCCATAATAACCCCCATATAATATCATGCAGTATCCCATAATAACCCCCATATAATATCATACAGTACCCCATAATAACCCCCATATAATATCATGCTGTACCCCATAATAACCCCCATATAATATCATACAGTATCCCATAATAACCCCCATATAATATCATGCAGTACCCCATAATAACCCCCATATAATATCATGCTGTACCCCATAATAACCCCCATATAATATCATACAGTACCCCATAATAACCCCCATATAATATCATGCTGTACCCCATAATAACCCCATATAATATCATACAGTATCCCATAATAACCCCCATATAATATCATACAGTACCCCATAATAACCCCCATATAATATCATACAGTACCCCATAATAACCCCCATATAATATCATACAGTACCCCATAATAACCCCCATATAATATCATACAGTACCCCATAATAACCCCCATATAATATCATGCAGTACCCCATAATAACCCCCATATAATATCATGCAGTACCCCATAATAACCCCATATAATATCATACAGTACCCCATAATAACCCCCATATAATATCATACAGTACCCCATAATAACCCCCATATAACATCATACAGTACCCCATAATAACCCCCATATAATATCATGCAGTACAAAATAATAACCCCCATATAACATCATGCAGTACCCCATAATAACCCCCTTATAATATCATGCAGTACCCCATAATAACCCCATATAATATCATACAGTACCCCATAATAACCCCCATATAATATCATGCAGTACCCCATAATAACCCCCATATAATATCATGCAGTACCCCATAATAACCCCCATATAATATCATGCAGTACCCCATAAGAACCCCCATATAATATCATGCAGTACCCCATAATAACCCCCATATAATATCATACAGTACCCCATAATAACCCCCATATAATATGCAGTACCCCATAATAACCCCCAAACAATATCATACAGTACCCAATAATAACCCCCATATAATATCATGCAGTACCCCATAATAACCCCCATATAATATCATACAGTACCCCATAATAACCCCCATATAATATCATGCAGTACCCCATAATAACCCCCATACAATATCATGCAGTACCCCACAATAACCCCCATATAATATCATACAGTACCCCATAATAACCCCCATATAATATCATGCAGTACCCCATAATAACCCCCATACAATATCATGCAGTACCCCACAATAACCCCCAAACAATATCATACAGTACCCCATAATAACCCCCATATAATATCATGCAGTACCCCACAATAACCCCCATACAATATCATACAGTACCCCATAATAACCCCCATATAATATCATACAGTACCCCATAATAACCCCTATATAATATCATGCGGTACCCCATAATAACCCCCATACAAAATCATACAGTACCCCATAATAACCCTCATATAATATCATGCAGTACCCCACAATAACCCCCATACAATATACAGTACCCCATAATAACCCCCATATAATATCATACAGTACCCCATAATAACCCCTATATAATATCATGCAGTACCCCATAATAACCCCCATACAAAATCATACAGTACACCATAATAACCCCTATATAATATCATGCAGAAAACCCCATAATAACCCCCATACAATATCATACAGTACCCCATAATAACCCCATATAATATCATACAGTACCCCATAATAACCCCATATAATATCATGCAGTACCCCATAATAACCCCCATATAATATCATACAGTACACCATAATAACCCCCATATAATATCATACAGTACCCCATAATAACCCCCATATAATATAATGCAGAAAACCCATAATAACCCCTCATATAATATCATACAGTACCCCATAATAACCCCCATATAATATAATGCAGAAAACCCATGTAATAACCCCATACAATATCATGCAATACACCCATATTATATCCCCCAAATATGTTCCTCGTATAGATGCATTGCGTCAATGAATCACTATGAGGAGATGATGATTGACACAGTGTGGCAATTTGCCGTGCATGTGCTATAGCCTACTAATGCTTTCCTATGGAAAAGCACTGGATTGGCTGAGATCGTCAAGTTTGATGATCTTAGCCAAGGTGGTGGAGTGGGGCCAGCCGCAATTCTGGATTATTCTAGCCTTAGTGACTGAATAATCTAAATTTTATTAAAGACAGGAGGCGAATATTTGCTGTACTTTCTTTACTGTAACTCCCATCAGCAAAGAAACAGTTAACAGTAAGTAAAAAAATTAACCAATCAGAGTGTACAATAGAGTATGTCCGGTCATCAGGCTCCTCCCAGCTCCTCTTTCTTGATGCAGCCGTAGAATCAACCATGTAAACATAAACGGTAGAACGATGAACAGTTCAGAATGAAGTCAACCATGTAAACGATTTGGAAAGAACGTAGGTAATTCCTTGGGAGGATAGTGAAGGGTTTTCACACTAGGAAAAGAGAGAGAGAGAGGTTGTGAAAGTATGGTTTCTTGGATAAGAGAAACAATACTTAATTACTTTAAATGATATGTTTCCAACCAAAGTGTACACCAAATATTCTGACAAGTCTTAAGTTATGAGTTAATGTGGATATTATCTGTAAATGTAGTTGTAAAGAGTAGCCTGGGACCTAGATTACGAAAAATAGTTGGTTTATTAAATAGAGGTGTTGTGGAATACCTACCTAGATGGGTTGGGTGCGTATTCTAGCGGGCGGGAAAATATTCGCCTCCTGTCTTTAATAAAATTTAGATTATTCGGTCACTAAGGCTAGAATAATTCAGAATTTTATGTCAAGACAGGAGGCTTCATATTTGCTGTTTTAAAGCAATGATAAGGTGGAATTAGATACATGAGAGGATTGTCTGAAATAGAATGTTCTGAAGGTGGATTCTCTGGACCAATCTGCGGATGTGAGGATCTCCATTAGGGAGCCTCCAGACGTAAATGCAGAAGAGGCAGCCGTGCCTCTCACTGAATGAGCACCGAAACATGGGTCGATGCCTATTAGGGTCAGTAGCCACTTGATCCAACAAGCAATCGTGGGGCATGACACTGGTTTGTGAGGTTGAACGTAGGACACCAGTAGGGGGCCTGTTTGTGGTCTAAGGGCACTAGTGTGAAGGATGTAGTGTCGGGCGCAGCTAGCTACGCAGAGCATGGGTTTGTCGTGGAGGTAAGGGTAGTTTACCGTAGATGAATTGGTTTTGGTGCGCCTGGTAATGGAGACGTGTACTCCCTCAGGGGTAAAATCAACGGCATGGATGTCAAATGCTCTGAGATCCGAAACTCTTCTAAAAGATACCAGGCAGAGCAGCAGTGCCAGTTTGGCCGACAGTTGTCGGAGAGAGAGCTCTTCATTAGAGGGCCAAGTCTCTAAGAAGGAGAGCACAATAGCAACATCCCAAAATTGATTATATTTGGGAGCCGGGGGTCTCGCGAGTCGGATGCCCCGCAAGAGTCTACATATGGAGGGGTGTTTGCCAACCGCGGAGTTGTCAACAGGGGTATGAGCTGCCGAAATGGCGGAACGGAAAACATTAATTGACCAATAAGACTTACCCTGTTCGAAGAGTGATGCCAGAAAGTTCATGATGTTAATCAAAGAGGCTGAAAAGGGATCGACGTCCCTCTCCAAACACCAGCTATTCCAACGTTGCCATGCTGAGAGATAAGAGGGCCTTGTTCCTGGGGCTCAAGAGTCCCATAGGAGTCCTCAAGCAGCAGTCGAAAGGCCAGTGACGTTCAAGGATCACCTGAAATGGTCCAGGCCACCAACTGGAGGTGGCCTTGTAGTGCTAGTGTATGGAAGTTGCCTGAAGGGTCCCTGACAAGGTCGTAGGAGACGGGTAGGAGTAGGGGGTAGTCTGCTGTCATCTCTAGGAGATAGGGGAACCATGGTTGGGTTCGCCACAGTGGGGTCACCAGTGTTATCGTGACGCCCTGTGTTCTGAGGTATTGTACCGTGCGTGGATCATGGAGAACGGCGGAAAGGCATATGCTCCGGATGTTGGCCACGGATGGAGGAAGGCATCCACTGCCAGGTACGCTGGGTGTGGAAGCCAGCTGAAGAATGCGTCCGTCTGACGGTTCAGGCGAGATTCAAACAGTTCCAGGTTGAGTGGTCCTCTCAGAGCCTGCAGGTGATGGAAAATGTGTGGATCTAGTTGCCAGTCGCTGGAATCCCTCCAGTGGAGGGAGAACCAATCTGCGACAAGATTGTAGGAGCCCGGGAGATATTCTGCACGAAGGGAGATGTTCCTGTCCAGGCAGAATTGGTACAATTCCTTTGTCAGATCCAATAGCATCTTTGATCGGGAGCCACCTAGGCGGTTCACGTATCGTACTGCTGAGACATTGTCCATCCTCAGGATAAGGCTGCAGTTGTACGCTTTCTTGGCAAAACTGCGGATCGCGAAAGAACCAGCAATTAGTTTGAGGCAATTGATGTGTAGTGCCTGTTCTGATGGGGACCAGAGGCCTATGGTAGAACGTTCCGAGCAAGTGGCACCCCATCCGAGGAGGCTGGCGTCAGAAGGAAATCGGGTTGTCAGCCGAAGATAGCCTTTCCATTACAGGCTTCCATATATTGAAGCCACCAGTGGAGTTCCAATTGGACTTCGTCTGTGAGAAAAATCTGTTGTTCGTAAGATGTTGAACGATGTAAGTAGTGTGTTTTCAAACGTTGCATTGCCCGATAGTGTAGTGGGGCTGGAAATATTGCCTGGATTGAGGCAGAGAGTAATTCAATTGTGCGGGCTAAATCCCTGAGTCGGAGATATGGTGAAGCCAGCAATATCCGGATGTCCTTTTTTATGGTTTTGATTTTCGTGGCAGGGAGTTGTAGAACTGCCTGAATCGAATCTATCTGAAATCCCAGAAACTGTACCGTCTGAGATGAGTTAGAGAAGATTTTTGAAGGTTGATGACAAAACCCAAATTCTGGAGGAGAGCTGAAGTCATAACTGTATGGAGACGTGGAGGATATCATCCAAGTATATGATGGACCGAATCCCTTGTGAACAAAGTAGCGCCATCACCGGTTTCATTAGTTTGGTGAAACACCAAGGTGCGGAGCACAGTCCGAAGGGGAGACAGGTGAACTGCCATAGTGTTTTGCGCCAATGGAATTGGAGGAAGGTGCGATGTTCTGGCGTGATTGGTACCGTGAGGTATGCATCCTTGAGGGTGAAGCGGGAGAACCAATCTCCCTCGCAGAGGAGGTCCCGTAGTAGATGGATGCCTTCCATCTTGAAATGTATTTGATGAATTTGTTCAGCTCTCTTAAATTGATGACTGGTCGGAACTCGCCCGACTTTTTCTTCACCAGAAACATGTTGCTCACGAAACCTCGTGGGCTGAGGGATTGTTCGATGGCACCCTTGGTGATTAAGTCGTCGAGCTCAACCTGAAGCGACATGTCGTCTATTTGTGACATTCTGAGGGGGGTAGGTAAAGATCTTGAACTGGGTTCTCTGTGAATTCTAGTTGGAAGCCAGACACGGTCTGAAGGATCCACGGGTCCTGTGTGAGTCGAGACCACTGTTGGGAAAAATGGATTAATCGGCCTGCTATAAGTATATGAGAAAAATGAGAGTCCATTACTTGTAGGAGTGTGACCGCTGAGGGAAGCAGATCCACCTCCTCTAATAGAGCCACGAGATGGGAAGAAGTGTTTGTGGTGGAAACGGGTATTGCCCGAGTTCCAGTGTTTAGAAGGTCAAGGCCTGTAGCCTGTGAAGGCAGCTCTGCCAGCCGACCGGCCTTGGTAATGGCTGGCTCTCCCGGGAAAACTTTGGGTCCTAAACACCTTGCGTAAGGAGGATTGCGCTTTGGTAAGCGTTGTAAACACCGCAACGTGTTTGCTCAACTCCTTAATAAATTTGTCTCCAAAAAGCATGCCTTGTGCCTCAGGGCCAAGCTCTTTAGTGCCTAGTTCGGCAAGCTTTGAGTCGATTTTGTATAGGGCGGCTTTCCGCCTTTTGGTTGACATGGCTACGTTGGCGTTGCCAAGTAGGCATAATGCCCTTTGTGCCCATTCACGCACCATGTGCGCATCTAAAGTGCCACCTGCCAAAGCCTCATCCGCAATACTGAATATTTGGATAAGCGGTCCCGCCATATCCATCATCTTATCTTGAGTTGCCTTCAGGCCTTGTTCCAAACCCTTACGGGGATCTTTTCCAGATTTGTATAGGAAGGTGTCGAACAAGGGATCAAATTCTTGGGTAACAGCTACCTTGTCTGGGATAACAGGTTGTGGGCATTCCGCTGTTAACTTAGCTCTCACTTCCTTTTCCAAAGGCTTACGCAGCCACATCCTGCAGAATTTAGCAATGTGGTCTGGGGGGGTCAACTCAGTCGACCGTGGGTGTTTGATGTACCTAGGGTCGACCAGGGGACGGCCAAGGGTATCCAGTAAAACATCCTCAGAAATGGGGTTAGAGTCAGAGGGGGGTTCATTTAGTTCGTGAGAGGGAAAATCCTCGTCTGAATACCCTGCACAGTATTTGTCAATCACTTGAAGTTGCAGGTTGGAGGTGGAACCCTCTAATGGGTCCAGGTTATAATTGGGGTTATTATCCCGAGTATCTGGAATGGATAATCTAGGCGTTTAAGCCGGTGCTTTGCCTTTACCGGCGGCAGGGCCGGCGCGTCCATAAGGCGGCACAGGCGGCCGCCTTAGGGCGCACGGGCTCTGGGGGCGCAAGATTTCAGTGACCGGCAGGAGGGAAGCTCTCCCTCCTGCCGGGCCACCATCTCGGCCCCCGGTGCTGCGTGCGGCTGTGCTGTAATCAGACGCGGCGAGGGAGCTCTAACCTCTCTGCTCTGCTCCCTCGCGCGCTGCCTGTCTGCTGATACCGCGGGAGCCGGAATATGACGTCATATTCCGGCTCCCGCGGTATCAGCAGACAGGCAGCGCGCGAGGGAGCAGAGCAGAGAGGTTAGAGCTCCCTCGCCGCGTCTGATCTGAGCACAGCCGCACGCCGCCCAGCAGCCCCACTGGACCCCAGGGAAGGATTCATCATCCACACCAGCTCTCCAGGTAGGGAGGCTGGGTGGAAAATATTTATTTATAAAATAAATAGTGAGTGTATGTGTGTTAGTGTGTGTGAGTGTATGTGTGTGAGTGTATGTGTCTGTGTGTGAGTGTATGTGTCTGTGTGTGAGTGTATGTGTCTGTGTGTGAGTGTATGTGTCTGTGTGTGAGTGTATGTGTCTGTGAGTGACAGTGTGTGTCTGTGAGTGACAGTGTGTGTCTGTGAGTGACAGTGTGTGTCTGTGAGTGACAGTGTGTGTCTGAGTGACAGTGTGTGTCTGAGTGACAGTGTGTGTCTGAGTGACAGTGTGTGTCTGTGAGTGACAGAGTGTGTGTCTGTGAGTGACAGTGTGTGTCTGTGAGTGACAGAGTGTGTGTCTGTGAGTGACAGTGTGTGTCTGTGAGTGACAGAGTGTGTGCGTCTGTGAGTGACAGCGTGTGTGTGTGAGTGTGTCTGTGTGTGTGCATGTGAGTGTATGAGTGTGTCTGTCAGTGTATGATGAGTGTGTTTGTCAGTGTATGAGTGTGTGTCTGTCAAATCAGTGAGAGTATGTTTGTCATTGAGTCTGTGTGTGACTATCAGTGTGTCTGTCAATGAGTGTCAATCAGTGTGGGTCTGTCAGTGTCAATGAATGAGTGTGTGTCAGATCAATGAGTCTGTGTCTGTCAGTGACGTCTGTGTGTTTGTCATTGAGTGTGTGACTGTCAGTGTGTACAGAGTGTAGCGGAGCGCGGTACAGGAGCTTCTGTTTCCTGTACCTGGCCAGACTGACAGGAGGTGCTCACAGAGAGAGCACTCCCTGTCAGTTCGGCCGGGTACAGAAAACTGAAGCTCCTGTACCGCGCTCCGCTCCGCTACACTCTGTACACACTGACACACCAGGAAGGGGAGTGTGACCACTAAAGGGGTGTGGGGTGCACCAAGGGACAGGGAGGGAATGGGAGAGAAACACCAAGAGACAGGGAAAAGAGGGGGTAGGGGAGAAGAACACTAAGGGACAGAGAAAGGGACCATTAATGGTCAGGGAGGGGAGAGGGGCTGGTTAAGAGGCACATAGGTGAAGATGTTTTTTTGGGGGGGGACGGGGGGGGGGCGGAAAAATGCATCTTCGCCTATGTACCTAAAAATCCAAGCACCGGCCCTGACCGGCGGTAGCACGGACATAATTGCGGTAAAGTGGGGTCACCACACGTAATATATATATAATAATTTTTTATTTTTTTTTATAATAAATAATTCAATAGGCGGTGGACTTGTTTTTGGCAAAGTAACGCAAAGCGTTGTATCAAGAGTGGTGTCAGTCACCAATTGAGCGTGGAGTCACCCACAAATAAAATGCGGTAGAAATAATCAGAGTAGTACAGATTAATGAGGGGGTCACCCTTTAGGAGGCAAAAAAAATCTTATAAAGTAGAGGGGGTCACCCTCTGTAAATTTGAGGCAATATTAATATACTTTTTAGAGGGGGTCACCCTCTATAATGAGGCAAACAAATATAGCATGGAGGGGGTCACCCTCTGTAATGAGACAATATTATTTAGTATAGAGGGGGTCACCCTCTTATGCAAGGATTTTTAGAGTTTAGATGGTAATCTGAAAGTAAAACAAAGTGAAGACACTTTAATAAAAGAAATGTACCAGCTAAGTGCTGTTTAATTAGATGTACGCATTACATGTATTGTTTTTTTATGTAACTTACCTGACTAACCAGAAGAAGGCGCTGGAGAGCCGTGGAGATCACCTAGCTGCAACTGACGTTGATGGCGGGGAAGAAGCGCGGGAAAAAGCCCGTGCAATGCAGGGGGAAGGAAATGGCCGCGGGAGGACGGACCCGTCGCTATGGTGACGGTAGGAAAACAAACGCGGTAATGCAGGCGGTGATACCGCCCGTGGATGGCAGCCGGCCAGAAGCCACGATCGGGTTATTGACGCGGCTCTGTCAGTAATCCGATGTGTTTCGGATGAGACAGAAGTTGCAGACGGCGGTAGTTTAATTAAAGAGACAGTGGTTCAAACGTTAGTTGGGTTTAAGGGTAGTTGGAAAAACGACCTGATAGTTTATTGAATTACAGAATGAACTATAAAGCAATATAGTTATGTTGTTTGAAGTAGAAATAAATGAAACCATGTTAATATATATATATTTTTAGAAATTGATTACATGCTGTTATTGGAATAGACTCACCTAAGCAAAGAAAGAGAAGCTGGGAGGAGCCTGATGACTGGACATACTCTATTGTACACTCTGATTGGTTAAGTTTTTGACTTACTGTTAACTGTTTCTTTGCTGCTGGGAGTTACAGTAAAGAAAGTACAGCAAATATGAAGCCTCCTGTCTTGACATAAAATTAGAGCCGTGCAGCGTTGGAATTAAGATTAGTAAAATCACGTTTGACTTTGCGGACTAAACGTTTTCTTCATAGCTATAGTGATAGGAATACATGTTTGTGTTCCTGTCACTATAGTGTTCCTTTAATGTAGAGGTTCTGGTGTCTATAGCATGTCCCTACAGGCTGAGCACTGTAAACACTGCCTTTTCAAAGAAAAGGCAATGTTTACATTTGTGTCTAGTAACATCTCTAGTGACAGTCTGTTAGATGGCCACTAGAGGTGCTTCCTAGTCCAGTGCTGCACTGTGTACGGCACCTACAGTCAGCATCTCCAGGCGCTGCATGAAGTCATTGAATGTTCCCCATAGAGATGCGTGATCCAATTAATCTCTATGAGGAGATGTTTATTGGCACAGCGTGACATTGTGCCGCGCATACGCAATAGCCTCGTTTTGTGATGCGGGGGCTGAAGTGATTTTATATCCTGAGTCATCGAGTTGCATTACATAAGAGAAAAGAAGAAAGAAGTAAAATAATATGATAACCTTACGTAGAAGAAACTTAAGAATACCACTTGTGCAAATAGGTAATCCATTGACAAGGGCGTCTGCAAAGATACAGGCTTAGGGTATATCAGAATGGTCAGCTGGGGAAGTAAGAGAGGCAGAGGTGTCTCATTTGAGCACTATCTGGGTATGATCAATGTAATGAAGGTGTATCAGAGGAAGAGGATCATGGGAGTCTATGATGGTGTGTTGCGATTAGGGGACCAATGGTCTATCCAAGGCTTCCACATCTTTGTGTATCTATGAGTATGATCACCCACCCCCCAGTGTAGGTCCTCGGTTGATCTTGTGCCATCTACCCTGCTCACCCACTGCTTGTAAAATTGTGTGTTAAGGCTTTTTCCATAGTTCAGGTAATAAATAATTTGCTTAAGAGGAACGATAATAGCTTTTGCTCACTCATATCTTGAAAGGCATTAGGCCAACCCAATTAGATTTGTGAGGGTGTAAAGGTGTTAGCAAGAGGTAAGATTTGCTTTATCCAATCTGTGGCAAATGTGCCTATGCCACGAGCTCCTGAAGGAGCCTGCTGGCTAGCTTCCTGCCCAAGGACTATGGGCCATGTATCCTACCCATAAAATACTTGGTTCGTGTGTTTTCCCTTTTAGTTCGGGAACCGAACAAACTCACGAATTGAGGACCACCTCTGGACTTGTTAACCCCTCCTGGCACCTCCATAATCGATTTGCACCTCAGTATTCTAAGTGTTTCAGCTGGGGGCCGTCGTTCTTATGCACTAACACGTGGGAACTGAGTTGGCGGCCATCTTGTCGCACGAACGCAGGCAGCGGTGTTTGGTCGTCGAGTGCCTGGAACTGATTTCGGATAGGCACTCTTGCGAACACCGTTGAAGAGGGAACTGCTGCCCATGCAAACGGCGTTCGGGTGATACAAACTACAGATTGGGGGGAACATTCGACACTTAAAATCATTCATCTATTGTGTTGCCATGAGCATTCGACACTTAAAATCATTCATCTATTGTGTTGCCATGATTTCTCTGGAACTATTTTGGGCTTTTACCTCGTGGAAGGACGGTCAAAAGTTTACCTCGATGGCAATCCCAAACCGATTGTTTTTTGGATATGATAGGCACTCAGATCAGGATTATCCGGGGATTTGACTATTGAGGGGGTTCCATGTATTTTAGGGGTACTTTTGTGGTGTTTAAATTTTTTTAATACTTTTCTGTACCTAGGAGATAATTGAGTTTGGACAGTTCCTGACTCAATTATCTCTCAGGCACAGGGAGGAGTTTACAGTGTGTATAAATTGAAAGTGCTTACCTGCATTAAACAGATCTACTCCCAGCATTCAGTCTCGGCTAATGTGTGGGGGGAATGCTATAATAACTATAATCACTACACAGCTATACTCTCTGCAGGAGAGCTTTGATCACTGGAAGCTGGATGAAGGACCCTGTTTCAGGGTGGGAAGCAATGGCGATGCCCCAGTCAAGCAGCTGCGGCTTGAGGCTGAAGTGTGATGGTGTCCTGGCTAAAGCTAGGAACCGTGCTTGGTGGAGGTACCTAGTCAGGGTACCAGGCGGTCCACCACCCTATCCAATACTTGTTTTAAACATTTTTGTATCGTTAGGCAAAACCACCAAATGTCCTCCAGCGTGTCCTCTTCCGAGCCACAGTACTGTTGGGATATGGTACCAACGTGTGATTGGCTTGAAGAGGGACTCGCTTTTGACTTGACTGAGTGGTGTGGGCATTACCCTCCTGAATATGTGTGACCAGTTATTTTCTGTTAGCTGAATGTGAAGTGCTGCTGTCCAGGACTTTTTGAAAGGAACTAGCTCTGCATCTGAAGAGCCCTTTTGGAATAAAAAATAAATCTTGCAAAGCGGGCGTGTAATTTAGCTTGAGGGGTAGCATAGTTGCTGAAAAGTTATTGTTGCCAATGGACAATACCTTTTTCCAATGGGGCAAAACCCTCAAACATATGTGATGAAAAGGGTCCTAACAGTTGTAAAGAAAGATCTTGGGACAGAAACAGAAAATGGCTGGAATACATATATTAATTAATGAAGGACCATAACGGGTAAGTAATTCGCTTTCACCAAACCTGAGATCGAGGCGGCCAGGTGTATTCCCGAGTAAATTATTCCTCCTGAAGCCTAGCGGCATTCATAGTGTTGAAGCAGGAAGGATTTCTTGGTGTTTGGGATGCTCAGAGACCTAGCATTTCACTTTTAGTAATGTTACCCTTAAATTTGAAGATGGAGCTGAAGCTATCTAATTCTACTTAGATCTAAGGCAAAGAACGAGTGGGATCAATAATTCAAAAGAGAATGTGTGCAAAGGCAGAAATCTTTGCTTCACCTTCTGAGTGGGTGTAACCCTTGAGCAGAGGATTCTGGCGAATGCCCTTTTAAAAGGGCTCCATGACCAAAATAAGAAGTAAAGGGGGTAGGGGACATCCCTGCCTACTTCAATTCACTGTAGCACATGGATTAGAGTTCTGGCCATTAACACTGATACTTGTTAGTTCTTGGTAAAGTAGGTGTACTGAGTGACAAAATCTCGCCTCTAATATATTGAAAAGATAAAACAAGTAGTCCACACCAGAAGGAGTATGGGTGTCTTGGAATTTCAGACGGTGAATTGATTAGCAGAGGTTTGCCCCTATGTGTCACAGAGAGGGCGAATGGAAAAAAGCAGCAGAAAAGTATACCTTTTTCATTCAGTATTGTGGTGAGGGGTTTCAGGGCCCTGCATGCCTGAAGAGTAGTTTAGGATAAATCTTAAACGATCAAAATGGTATGTCATTCGAATATCACTTCTTTCTGTAACTTTACTTGGCAAATAATGTCATCTTTCACAGTGTAATGGTGCAATCGTCAGATAATGTTGCGTGGTGGTTTATCTCTTCGGAGATTTGTAGGGCATATTGCTCTGAGTGCCCTGTCAAATTAATGGGACTGTCGAGTGGACAGTTCAGAACTCTGTTGAAAAGGCTGCTCAGAATCAGTGACATTAACAGAGCTTGGTCCTCATGTGTCATTCAGCCTTGCCCAAATAGCCACGCCCTCTACTATTTTTTTTCCCAGCACATAGCCAGACGTGCTGGGGCTGGAAACACATTGCCCCGCCTCTGTGGCTATAACCATCAAATTTGACAATCTCAGACAATCCAATTCTTTTCCATAGGAAAGTGTTGGGAGACTATTGCACATGGAAGATGCTGCACTGCGCCAATCCACATTTCCTCATAGAGATGTATGGAATCATTGCATCTCTATGAGGAAAGTTCAGCGTGGAGACACTAAACAAGAGAGCTGCACCCTAGATCCCAACCCATCGGATGGGAGCTGTGAAATAAGAGGGGGGAGGGGGGGGGGAAACATAGTCCTCCCCTTGTGCCCCCACCCAGGTATCAGGTGGGGAACATTAGAATTAATACTGGGTGGTTCACAGGTATCACTATTGTAATATAAGAAGGGCCAACCTAATAGCCCTACCACGTGAGCGGTGGGTGGGGGCCCAAAAGAATAATAAAAAGGGGGAGGACCTAATGTGTGCAATTCAGGAGGGAGGACCCAGTGTAAAATCCAGAATTAATGAAAATGAAAAACGAATCCTCAAAAAAATTTTTTAAAAAAAGTGACAAAATTAACGAGTAGCAGGTCTTGCAGATGGGCCATATGGTTCTTATCTGCCGTCATATTCTAGGTTTCTATGTTTTTATAAAGCTGTTGTGAATTTTATTATCACATGCCATATTTTTTTTAACCCCCTTCCAACTTTTATTATACTTTCTGTGTATGTGACTGCCCATTTATTTCTAATTTGAAATGCAGGAAATAAAAAAATATATATATTAAAATCCCAACACGGCAACACAAATTCAGATCTATTCAGTAATCACTAATCTGATGTGACATGAAAACTGAATTGGATACATTTCTACCGTGGCTATTTTTTATGTATCTTTTGCAATTTCAACTACCAATGTAGAATGATTTATGTTTCGAGGATATATTCTTAAAACATGAGAATGTGGAAAAGATAGTAATTCCCTAAAGTGTGAATTGTCAAGAGTCCACATTGACATTTACATTTTAGGCCAATATAGACAAAATATAAAATATAGCTGACTTGGCTGTAACGTTGCCAAAGGTCTTTTTTTTTCTACTTCTCCTTAGTGCAGGGGTAGGCAACCTTTTAGCAGCACTGTGCCGATATAGGATTGTGGTGTCCCGTAGCGTGCCGGTCCTATTTTTTTTATAAATCGAGGTGTGTATGCTGCTGTATTCTGCTTGTGTTATTTTTACTGTAATTGCTTTGTATCGTTGTATTTGTACGTATATATGCAGGGCTGTCTTTAATAATGACTGGACCCTGGGCAAAGCATTTGCTTAGGGCCCCCTGGACCCTGTCCCCCCTTCCCAGGCATGCAATCACGTCCTCCACCTCAACACAGTGGCGGACCTAAAGTAGAGAGGTGCAAGAATTCTTGGCGGTCTCCGTGTTGCACGGGTGATTAAAAGGTAGATCCCCATCTGTCGTGCAACTCCAGAAATGCATTGACAGCTGGAGCTCTACCATTTACTCATGTTTGCAGGTCTGTATTTAGCACTAAGCAGTTTTTGTGTGTTTTTGTAGAATATGTTTGTATGTGGTGTTGGCATGATTGCAAGCACACACACACACACACACACACACACACACACAGATATACTGACACACACAGAGACATACTGAGATACACACAGACATGCTTTCATACAAACATACTGACACACACACACAGATATACTGACACACCCATAGACATGCTGACATACAAACATACTGACACACATACAGATATACTGACACACACACAGACATACTGACACACACAAAGACATACTGACACATACTGACACACAGACATGCTGACACACAAACATACTGACACACACAGATATGACACACACACACACTGACAGACATACTGACACAGACATACACTTTAAAACTCACCCTCCAGTTTCCTACCTTTCCTGCTGGTGGCTGAAGGCGTTGGGAGTTGGGGTCTAGAGCTCTTGGCCAGCCCCCCTCCAATCTGCCTACTCTTCTTTCCTGCGCGCTCCTCTCTTTGTGGGAGGAAGTGATGCGTGGCCGTCACTTCCTCCCAGCCTGCTGCCGAAAAGCAAGGGGCCCGCTCGCGCTGTTAAAGCACCTCAGCGTGTGACTGGGTCCCTGCTGACAGAAGCCCACCGGGTGGTCCTTTGTGCATGGGCCACCCGGTGGGCCTCCTTAGTGTGCAGATTACCAACCAGAGGGTTAGAAATAGTTGAGGCCAGCAGGGCTCACGGTGCAGCTGCCCAGTTTGCCCCGCGTTAAAGAAGGCCCTGCGTATATGAGCTATTATATTGTTTATGTTCATGAGTAGTTTATAGTATTGTGTATGATACATATGAATGTAAGCTGTGTATGGGTGCTGCTTGTGGAATTGTGTGTGTGTGGATGGATATGTCAAAGTGTGTGTTTGGTAGTGTGTGGGGGCTGTTTGGGGTATTGCATGTGGGGTTGTGTGCATGTATGTGGATTGTTAGTAGTGTTTCGTTTCGTGCGGATTGTGTGAATGTTTGTGTGTGGGCTGTCCGTATTATTTGTATGAGGGGAGGGTTATTCTGCATTTCTGTGTATATCTAGCAGTGTGGGTGACTTCCCTGGGTTCCAGTGGGGACTAGTCCGGCCAGGTACATGTCAAGGACAGGAGCTGCAACAGCAACTGCGAGCTGCTCTACTACAGTGTGGCTTCCTATTCACAAGTGCTGGGAGGAAGTGATCTGAGATACGTGCTGCAATGCATAAATTGAGGATTGTCCTTCACCACCTTTTCGGATTAGCAGATATCTAAAGTTTTACTGGGACTCCTGATAGGCCAGAGCCAGTTTGACTCTAGCAGCCTGGAGTGCCGTGCAAAGACACCTCGAGTGCCGTGCATGGCACTAGTGCCGTAGGTTGCCTACCCCTGCCTTAGTGAATAATTCTGAAAATGTTTTGGTAGCACCGGATTAGTTAGGGGTTTACCAGTCAGGTATAATTAAACAAACTTGTACAATTTATTGAAACAATTTTCCCACCATTTGCATATATTTGGCTAAATTTTAAATTGTTGACTACTTGGTCACCACTAGATGGCAGGCTACCTACCACTAAGAGTACAGAGGAAGGCCTTTTCAAAGAAACTAAGCCTGTGTTCTGCTATCCTTCTCCCAAAGAGGTGGCTATATAAAGATTTTCAGAACGCCAATAAAGTAAATATTTAAATTTAAAATGGAAAGATTTTAAATCTGTGCATCCGTCCTATACACAAAGTTATCTGTTACGTAGTTTGCATCCAAAAGTGTCTGTTCTATAACTTTTATTTATGTTTTTGGGAGGTGATTGTTAGAGAATCTACTATTGAGAAGCAACATTATAATAATTTAGAATATGAAAGAATATCATGTTGAAACATCCCACTACCTGTTAAGGATATAAACCTCTACCTGTCTAGGTGAATGGTCTTAAATTAGGTCACTGACTTTAATGAAACCCCAGTTATACAAAGAAATATCTTTAAAGGGACACTATAGTCACCCAGACCACTTCAGCTCAATGAAGCGGTCTGGGTGCCAGGTCCCTCAGGTTTTAACCCTTCACATGTAAACATAGCAGTTTCAGAGAAACTGCTATGTTTACATAGCAGGGTTAATCCAACTTCTAGTGGCTGTCTTCCTGACAGCCGCTAGAGGCGCTTCTGCGACACTGGATGCGAAATTTGCATCCAGCGTGCAGAACGTCCATAGGAAAGCATTGAGAAATGCTTTCCTATGGACTGTTAGAATGCGCGCGCGCGCGCCTCTTGCAGCGCCTGCGCATTCCGCTCCACTCGGGAGCCGACATCAGCGGGGGAGAAGAGGTCACCAGTGCCGAGGGAGCCCGGCACTGGATTAAGGTAAGCTGCTGAAGGGGGTTTAGCCCCTTTAGTGCCACGGGAGGGGGACCCTGAGGGTGAGGGTCCCCCAAGGAAGACATAGTGTCAGGAAAACGGGTTTGTTTTCCTTACACTATAGTGATTACTTTAATATATCCCAGATATACCAGTGGTAATACATTGAATGTAAGCAGGATAAAAATGTATTATTGTCAAGCAAAGTATTTGCATTATCACTAAACCATGCATTATGCGAAATTGACCAAAGAACTGCACAATTTAAGTCAAAATAGCTGATTAGAAGACCTTTTTTTTTTTTTTTTACCAGGCATTTTCCCTTTTCAATTAATGACAATTCTCGGTTTGGTTAGTAACCATTTTTTTTTGGGGGGGGGGGGATAGTTTTCTTGTTGAAAGCTCATTTAGATGTCAAATGATGTAAAAGGCAAAAAAGTGTCAAAATTAATCACTATTAGTGTTTGAAAGTGGGACCTAATTTGTACACAACCCTACAGATTTTATGTACTGAAAAAGGCCAAATGACACATCTACACTGGTCAGCTACCTGATAACAGTACAGGGTTTTATAAATTATTGTTTACCATCCAATACATCAGTGAGTATTCTACCCCTACCTACACCTATTTAAAAAGTACTATATCAATGTACAGATTGGTAATATCAACTACAAGTTGGCACTCCTCCTGCTGGTAGTGGGAAGCAAAAAAACATCAGAAAGCACAAATTAGGCAAATTGTTGGGCATGTTGTCTCTTAAAAAAAAAAAAAAAAAGTAATGAAGAGGCCAATTGGGCATAAAATAATATTGTGACACCAACATTCACTGCTATTACTGGGAAACTTCTAATCTTACTGCTTCTTCACCACTAGACCACCATGAGCCGTACATCCTGTGGTGGGAGTAAATATGATAGTTTGCTTTTACCATTTTATGGTCGTATATTTTGCATAATATTCCACTGGTATATACAAGAATGAATACAATTATTCAAATATTAATACCATAATATTCCTATTTAGAAACACACACAAAACTAAGTATTGTTCAAATAACTGAGAAAATGCATTTTATTTTATACAAAACATTAAAAGATTATTTATTGATCTTTCACGTCTTTGATGACATTTCAGGCAAGTTTGTTCGTATCCAGCGTAAATGTGTTTGTTTGTATGCTTTTGTTATGGATTTAATAATTCACTTCTCCTAGTTGGCAGATACACTGACAGTTCGTTTTGGATTGTAATCCCGTTTTTCGTTTCATATTCCACTTGTTTAGAAAGGATGCAAATGCTCAGTTGTACATTCCACATTGAAAGCGTTGCACTCCAAAACATTTGGTCAAAGATTACAGTAAGCAGTAAAGTTACATGGTTCACATAGTAAAGTAAATATGAACAAGATATCATTGACACATGTGGCGGCAATATATTTATGCATATGATTAAAAAACAAACAAAAAACACACAGTTAAAAAAACAAACAAAAAACTAAGCAGAACGTGATATTAACTTAAGGCAGTTCTCCCCAGTTATGTCATCATTGATTTCAATTATGATTTTGACGAAGAGTTGCATTTGTGGATAAAGTAATGCAAGCAATGGGGGGGGGAAATGTTCCACAAGCTCATAGGGAGAAGTATTTGCAAAACGTTTTCCATTTAAATGGAGGGTCCCCGAGCAATCAACTTGCTCATTTCAGTGATTATTCTTGCACAAGATTTTTGACCTTTCTGATATAGGTCTAAATCTCCCAAGGTCAATTTTGCAATTTGCAGCATAATTTCATTAATGGTAGTCATGACATACATTAAAGGGACACTCTAGGCACTATAACCTTTTTATCTAATTTAATTGGTTGTAGTGCCTGGAGCCCCCTGACGCTGTCCCTCTATTCAGTGTTAAACCATTTTATTTTTATTTTTTAACAATTTTACAGGCCTCTGGCCAAGCATAGCTCAACCCTTACTGGAGGTATGGCTAAGGCAGAATTACAAACTTCCATGTAGCCATAACAATTCATAACAACAATGGCATTGTGATAGGCTAAAAGTGGCCAGCCAATCACAGCCACTCTTTCTTGCTTAGGCTCATTAGACCAAACAGCACATAGGGGATTGGCTGTTGTGGACTCTTGTTTAGCATTAAAACATTAAAGATGCTCTAACGTTGAATAGAAGGACAAGGGGAAGAGCCAGGGGACTCGGGACATTATAACCACTCTAAAGAGATTAAGCCGTTACGGTGTATACAATGTCCCCTCAATTACAACAGACACTTAATATATTGCATTAGAATGATTGTCTTTGCCTTTGATAAATCGAACAATTACATTTGTAAAAAAAAAAAAAAAAAAAGCAGCATTAAAAATAATACATTTTAAACCACTTTTATTAAGGCACTATGAGTAAGCAACTTTGAATAGGAAATCCTGTCTTCCTGTTTGCTTTGACCTAATTTACGACAGCCGTACAAAATATCTCAATAATACAGTCTGGACTGTGCACCATTCAGGGAAATGCAGAAAAACTGACAAAAGGAAAAAGCTATTTTTTTGGACCCAAAAAGCATGATGGATGCACTTTGCTATTGTAGCCTACAATGTGCAGTACTCTCTGTAATTCACTGGTATACTGAATATCCAGTTGTGAACATAACGTGTTCATACTGAATTTTCACACAACAAAAACAGTCACCTGAAGAAATAAAAAAAGTTTATTTGTCACTACAGTCTATAGGTTGTCTATTATATTATTATTCATATTGCGCAAACATATTCCGCAGCGCTGTACAATAGGTGGACTAGCAAACAAGTAGTTGCAACAATGCAAGTTGGACATAATGGAACATAAGTTGTTAAGATCCCTGCTCAAATGAGCTTACATTCTAAGGGAACTGGGGTATAATAACACAAATGGTAAGCGTAGGATGTATTTCATACAAAGAAAAAATTGGTTGCTAGGAAAGTTTACAACGAAATGAAATCTTATGTTATGGGACACAATTTAAGTAGAGGAAGCTAGGCGGTTTAGTGAGGTGAGGGGAAGGCGAGGGCAGGAAGGAGGTTAATAGTTTAAATGAAATGAATCTTGAAGATGCAAGCTTTCAGTTATTTTTTGATGGAATTGACACAAACTGACAGATTCTTATTTTGTAGAATGTCTTAAGGTACAGAGTTCTATAGAAGACGAAAGCCAATGTCAGTGGTATTCTAATTATGCAGTACCTGAAATTCAGCAACCAATTAGGGCTGAAGGCCGCCTTCAGGTCAGGGCCTGAGTTACATGGAGCAATTGGAGCTGAAGCATCAGGCCCATAGATTGCAAGCGGCAAAATATTTATTTTTTTGTGATATAATACTGTTTTGATATTTTGGATGCCATGGTGTGTCGCCAGGGAAGCAAATTTATTTTCCTTGGACTGGCTGAGGTTCATGGGAAATATCATCCATAAAAGTTAAAATGCCAAAGTTAGTTTGCGCAATGCATATAGAAATCGGCATCTGATCTGTACCCAGATTCACAACCTGAGAGAAATGTGCACTATGCCCACTGCACATAGGAAAAGCATATCTCTTCATGAAGCACGTTGCACATAGACCTTCTGTGCCCCATTACCCATGCAATGGATTCCCTGTGCCCCATTACCCATGGGATGGATTCCCTGTGCCCCATAGGATGGGCTGTGAAGCCTTGTGAATATGGACTTTATATGCGTGAAATTTCCATCATATGGAAATGTTTAAATATAGCTACAAAGTCCAGTTGCAGGTGGAGGTCAGGTGTGTGAGGCCAGAAACACATTAACATTTTGTATTTAGGCCCAGTATAATTTTTAGCTTCAGGTCAAATAAGACCACAATCCAGCACTGTTTCAGATATATACTAGAACTGAATCAATACAATATGATTATAATTGAGTACCGTACCAGGGTTATTATGACATGGTTTCATACTATCTTAATCCAGTTTGCTTTTTGTTGTTCCTCTGACATAATTTGTAAGGAATGATGGGAATATCCGTCCTGAAATCTGGCAGTGAGCCTATCATCTTACTCTGACATAATAATCTGGCCATCTATGGGCTTAACATAAATGTCCTGTTATTGCTTGAATATGGCATTTTAAAAAAAAAATATCTTTACATTTCTTATTTATACAAGGTACAGAAAAAAAATAAAAAAGGACAAAAAGGGTAAACACATAAAACTAACAAAATAAAAACACATAAGAACATCAAAAACAGAGGGAAATAAATTGCATTTTTTTACATGTCAAACATCACTGAACAGGGTGAGTTGGATTGAAATGCTTTTTATGACTTTATTTGTAGATATATATCAATCGACTTGTGATTCTAAACATTTTATTTTTGTTTATTGGAAAAATGTAGCATTCACCTTTTACTTTAGAACTTATGTGAGTAATGACAAGTATGTGGCAATATCTGGCAAAAAAGCTCCTAATGAGAGCAACTCCCATTTTGCTCAGCCAACAGCTAGCCCAGTGGAGGACTATTGTCCATGTAGGCTTATTCACTAATAAACCAGCGAACAGGCAAAAAAAAAAAAACGACTTGGAAATGTCCAAGTTTTGCAGATTTGTTCTCAATTGTTTAGTTAGTAATCCCTGAACAAAATGAACATCGATGACCAGACATATTTTTCAGTACTGAATGGAAACAATTGTAAGATTACTCATAATAACTACAGACACTGTAGACAAATATTGCGGTGCTTTAAATGACAACACCATGTTGTACACAACTGAATACTTCAAATGTAACACATAACACATAACATAATGTTCAATAGTATTGGAGGTGACTAGTACATGACCAGAAAATTCCATCAAATGACCAATTTTTTTTTTTTTTTTATCAAGAAGAAAAACCAAGTGAAAATACAAAAACATAGTAAACATTTTGTAAACAAAGATAATATATTTATATTTTTGCCTATTTGTGCTTAATTTCATTTTTTCTGTTTGTTTCTTTACAGAACAATATTCTTTGGTTGCAAAAACGAATTTAACTTTTTTTTTAAAAGTACTTCTGTCTTCTTATAACACATGGGTCTGTTCTTAAAAGCTGGATTAATTCACTAAACTGGAATTGTCTGGCATTCTACTGGGAATTTAAATGTTTAGGCCAAAATACGCAAGTTTAAACAAAAAAAACAAAAAATCAGGAAATTAGATAAAGGCACTATATTACATATTGAATAAATATAACTCCTACCTCAGCTGAACTGGTCATCCACAAAGTAAGAAGGGAGACTCCTGTCCACTGTAGCTATACCAGTAGAAATCCAGTCGGTATACAACCCTACAAAAAAAATAAAGGGAGGGACAGAAACACAACCTAGAAAGTGACAAAATTGCGCAAATACTAAAAAAAATATAATGCTCAATATAAATATGTCATACAAACATAGGAGAGTACAAACACAAGAGAGCCGCCAAATGATTTAAATGCCGAACGTGGCCTTTAGTCGAACACTCTAAAAGTAAGTGCTACGTTGGGGGCCAAGTGCATTGGGTTCTATGAGTTAGTGACATGTTAGGGACAGAATGCATTGTACTCTGCGAGTAGGTGCCATAATAGGCATGAAATGCATTCAACTCTATCAGGGTTAACTACTAAAGTGAGAATTCAAGATTCATTCTAAGTGGATTTTACATTTAAGGCCAGAGTAGCCGAACTGAAAACACAGCTGGCTTAGAATATTTTTCTAGTTTGACTTTTTTGACCTTAAACTTAATATTTACTTTGAATTCTCCTTGAAATCTGACTTTTGTAAATAGCCCTGTATGAGTAAGTGCCACGTTAGGGACTTAATGCTCTAGGGAGCTCACTTGTTTTTTTTACATTAAAGTTTGTGCTTTCCTTTTTATATGTGACATTTAGTTTTATTGATCATTCCTTTTTTTTTTTTTTTTTTTTTTTTTACTATTTGCATCCTTTTGCCACGTCCTATGGATTGCTTCTTGTCTTTCAAGCCCCCTTTTTTGTTAGGTCGTATATTGATTGGATTATTTGTATAGGCAAAATAGTGAAGCTCTAACCCGGGCTGAGTTGGAGACTATTTCCAGTTTGTCTAGTTTGGTTAAAAAGTGAGAATGTATAGTTTCAGTGTTAGATGGCTAATCTTTCATACACATTTCCCATGATGCTACGGCTGACAATCACTGGGGTAAATTCAATACAAAAGTGAATTAAGGTGAACTGAAAACAGAGTTGGCAAATTGTGCCCACAATAGCACAAATGGGAACATTACCCAATTAATCTTGTTATTTTCGGCTGTATTCTGCAATTACACGCTTGATTTAAAACACTAATTCATGTTAACTCGGTGGTAATTATACAGTACTGGTTTTGGAAGTTGAATTTGACAAGCCATATGTTACCAACTGCAACATTTATGGATTCACTTACTAAACCGTGAAATATTTTAAATCGAAACCATAAATTGCAAAATTGAGGGGGGAAAATAGCAGAGGCATTTTAGAGAATGTTTCAGTTTCAGCTATTTTTGGTCTAAATTGAGCAAATGCGGTTTTAAATTTACAGTAATTTATAATTACAACTGGGATAAAACTTATGTAATACAGATAAACTACTCTGCCAGTTTAATTAAAATAGCTCTATAATGAACACTTTTAGCTTTTACTTAAATTAGCTCACAATTTTCTTTACCCAAAAATTCAATATCATTTTTATCTAACCAAGCTGTAGTCATTGCAGGTGTAATTAGCCCTTTATAATATGACAGTTGTTCAGTGTTGGGGTTTTACGGTTAACTTAAATCTACATGATATTTACTCATAGAATTCCAATCTATTTTCTAATGATCCTGAATGGACAGCATTAATTACATACAGTATAAGGCGGAGTATCTTCTTATTGTAACAAGTAATAAGGTTACGATCCTAGAGATAACACAGAATAAAACAAGTAATAGTGCAATATTGTCTGTGCAATATAGTAAGTGCAAGATATAGGTGGAATATCACTCACAAAATGAGAGCCTATAAGTAAGGCTCAATGTTCCAGCATTGTGGGGTATAGGTTCCCACTACCTTCTTTACACTGCCAGGAGATGGTAAGAAGTCCAATATTCTCTCCAAGGTAAGTATAAATATAAAGTGCACAAATATAATAAGTAGAAAATATAAAAAAACAAGACCTTATAATTGAAGGTAAGTAGTAGAGATAGTCTCTGGTGACTTATTTCAATAAAGCACTCCACTCCAGAGACTATCTCTACTACTTATCTTCAATTATAAGGTCTTGTTTTTTTATATTTTCTATTTATTATATTTGTGCACTTTTTTCAATAAAGCACTTTATATTTATACTTACCTTGGAGAGAATATTGGAGTTCTTACCATCTCCTGGCAGTGTAAAGAAGGTAGTGGGAACCTATACCCCACAATGCTGGAACATTGAGCCTTACTTATAGGCTCTCATTTTGTGAGTGATATTCCACCTATATCTTGCACTTACTATATTGCACAGACAATATTGCACTATTATGTGTTTTATTCTGTTTTATCTCTAGGATCTTAACCTTATTACAATAAGAAGATACTCCGCCTTATACTGTATGTAATTTATGTTTTGATGTGAGGGTAAAGGGTAACTCACAAAGGTGTATTTGAGTATCTTATTTTCTGTGTATCCCACTGGTAATACTGTACTTTTCTTTTTATCTGAATGGACAGCATGCCTTACAAGAAACCAATAGTATTTCTAGAATTTTTTTAATCTTTTTTTTTTTTTTTTTTAATTATGATTTTGGCCTTAAATAAAAAAATAAAAATAAAAAAAAAGTAGAGATGCCAGTTTTTACAAACTATATAACATTTCTGACGGTAGACATATTGAAGGATGTATTGAAATGACAGATTACTTATTTTAATAGTGCAATACAGCTAACGTTTTCTAGATCAGATCTCAGCGAGATCGTGTCACCCCGTTGTGAATGTGGGCACTGTTTCATGGCACAGCAACACAAGATGTTAATTTTAATATTTCCTGCTATTTTATTAAGCTAATATGTGCCCCTTGCTCTACCACTTAACTGCAGAATTGGACAGACTATAGAACTTTGCGACTTGTTTTAATTCCGAAGAAGGCTTCTAAGGAAGAAAGAAGAGTTAATGGAGTCACAGATTGTAATAGCTATCCTATTAATATTATAAATAACACGTCATTTAATCGTAAAAGACATCTCGGCTCTCGATGTACCCAAAAATTGAATAGCAACTACAACACATCGTAGCAAGGATATTTTCTCGCAGGATAGTTTTAAGGAAAAGGTGTAGCCATATAAGGGTGCCATAATCTGCGTATGCGGTTACCTTCATTTTTTTACACCATGTGAAAATTAAATTAAAAGCAAAGGTTCAACCACCAATAATTATGAACTGCAATCAAATTAAAATCTGGTGACATTCATATTCCCTGTGTAATGAATGTGAATGACCCATAAATAGCCTAAGGGGGTTATTGGGGTTTAATTTTGCTTTTAAAAAAAAAAATGTTTTCTGGTTTCCAACACAGATTCGCATGTACATAAAATCAATGTGAAGGCTAGAAACATCAAAGAAAAAGTTCCATCATTTTATGACATAATGCACTATTCTCTTGCGATTGTTTGCATTCAGAATACTTTTACAATGCCATGTGACAGTTACTTCACAGTAACTTTTCAACAGGATATCAATCACTCAACAAATAAGCAATATCGAATTACTCCTGGCCGCTGTTCTGCAGGATATACGGCAGTGGAAAACCAGTTTCACCTTGGGATCGGAGGCAAAGGGGGAGCTCCTCTTTCTTTTCTGGTTGAGCCACCTAAAATAAAAGCACAATAAATATTACAATCAAAACAGTTACTATTAAAGGGACAATTCGGTGCCAGGAAAACAATCCGTTTTCCTGGCACTGCAGGTCCTCTCTCCCTGACCCCTTCAGTCACTTACCTGAAACCCCCGCCGATGTCCCTCGGTGGTGGTTTCTGCTCGCTGCCGCTCCTCCTCCTCTTCCTTACGTCAGCCGATGGGCGAGACTGATCCCACCCGCAGGCGAGACGTAATGCGCATGCGCGGCTGTGCCGCATACGCGCATTAGAGCTCTCCATAGGAAAGCATTGAAAATGCTTTCAATGCTTTCCTATGGGGAATTGAGCGACGCCTGTGCCATAGACACGGAATAGCCCTCTAGTGGCTGTCTAGTAGACAGCCACTAGGGGAGGAATTAACCCTGCAAGGTAATTATTGCAGTTTATAAAAAACTGCAATAATTATACTTGCAGGGTTAAGGGTAGTGGGATTTTGCACCCAGACCACTCCAATGGACAGAAGTGGTCTGGGTGCCTACAGTGTCCCTTTAAAACAATTTTACAAAAAAATTACAAAACTGTGTTTCGTCATAAAGACAATAATGTCGACCAATTAAATTAAACATTACTCTATGCCAATTGCGTCTCAATTATAAAATGTATATAATCACAATCACCTGTTGCAGTGGTATGTTATGCTTTTAAAGTGAATTAAGGCTTAAGATAGATAGAGGCTTGCTGGTCTGTGATTACAACAGCGCCCCCTGCAGACCTTTAATGATAATATAAAAAGTCAAAAGGGACCAGAGGACACCTTTCTTGTAGGACACAACATACCAAAGAGCCACCGGATGGTACAGACCTGTTCATAAAAGATTACATGGCTAAAATGTACATATAATTCTTAGCCCCTCTGCAAGCAGATTAATTAAATCTGCCAATCATCAGAAAGTTCTGCTCACTCAAACTACTTAGTTCAAATCTAATGTATAGGTCCCGGAATGCTGTGCTCACATGGTATATAATATTATATATAATTAGAGGCCCAAACGCTGACATTCTATATTGTGTTACTTCTCTCGGTGGGTGGCATTTGCTTCAATAATAACTCCATCAATGTGACTTGGGAGGCGTCCGTGGTTATCACAGAATGTTTTTTTGTCTGGGGGAATGCATTAGCTATTTTATGAACCAATGCAAGGTTTCTCTAGAACTCCCGGACAATTGACTCGTTGCCTTTACCTTCATTGGTGTAATTTTCACACTGTAACTTTTGCAAATTCACAAAAAAAACAATAGATAAAAATTGTCAAACAGAAACAAATATACATGATACAATAGATAAGAAACTATGGAAAGAAAACACTTGTTCGTACTCACTTCGGCTTTCCCCTCTCATGATTTTGCTGGGGTACGTTTTATTAATTGGCATGAAGGGTTCTGGAGGTGGCAGATCTGACAATGGATGAAATGAAAATCTTCGCTCCCATTCATCTGTGTAAAGGGACATGAAAGTTGCATTTAAAAAAAACAACAACATTGAAACAGGTAGTATTCTAAAGGGCTAGTGCAGTGATGGCCAGCATTGGCATTTCAGATGTTATGAAGGGTTACTCCAACCACCATGACCACTTCAGTGATTTGGAGGAGCATTGAAAGTATTTAGAAAACTGGGCAGACTAGATGGGCCGAATGGTTCTTATCTGCCGTCACATTCTATGTTTCTATGTTTCTCCCTGAGTTGAGCACTGCTACCTCCCTATAAAATCAATATTGCTTGGTTGTTGTTTTTTTTGTTTGTTTAAAAAAAAAGAAATATATACATTTCCCACCCCTTCACTCCTAGTCTCCCTCCTCACTCAGATTGCAGGCTGTGATTGGACCATGTGAGACCCTGACCGACATCAGGAAGGGGTGTGAACACAGTGTTGAAGGTACATTCGGCGCTGGATACAGCTAAATACATTTTTTACATTTTTGTGGCAGGTGTGCAGCACAATGGGGTGGGGAGGATCTAATTAATATTAATTATTGTGCAGTTTACATAGAAAAGGTTCCACCCCCCAAAAAGGGTTGGAGTACCCTTTAAGAACTACATTACCTGCATCTTCCGGTGGCTGCTGAATGGAACGGTCGCACGCCTGATGTGCTCCGAGACCAGAGGCCTAACGAAAAAGATTCTAGCGATCCTAATACCCCAAAATCGACCCCACCAGTCCCCCTCGGCATGGGTCGGAAAATTAAAAAGCAAAGACCGGACAAGCCGAAACCGGGCATGAGCATCGGCGACATGTGGCGGCAGGCACACGGCTCTACATTGCCTAAGATGGCCGACTACATGGGGGAGAGCTCTGAATTTTCGGATGACCAAAGCCTAGAGCCCGGGGACCTCCACCTACCTGCTCCGCGAGAGCTGAACAAGATCCCGACACCTGCTACACAAAAGCCTGACACAACCCCTGTCACCAAGGCAGACATGCAGGAGCTGCTGGCGGGCCTGCGGAAAGACATCCATACAGACATGGCGACCTTCCGCAAAGATCTCCAGGGCCTCTCTGGCCGCATGGGGACCATAGAAAGGGAATCCCATGACACGCAGGCACAACTCGCCCAATTAAAAAGAGAAGTACACTCGCTTCACGAGCAGCATATCGCCGCACAACAGCGGTTTGCATCGCTGGAGGACTCCAGGCGAGACAAAAACCTCAAAATCAGAGGAGTAGCAGAAAAGATCCCTGATGCAGAGCTACCACACCTCGTAAGGAGGCTACTAACAGCGATACTACCAGCTAAACATGCCAAAACGGTGACACCCGTCGACATGTTCAGAATCCCGAAACAATCCAGGGCACCAACATCGGCACCGCGAGACCTGATTGTCCGCTTTCAATCGGAACAGGACAGGATGGCAGTCCTGGGAGCTCTAAAGGGAAAGACCCCCTACAACTTTGAGGAATCACTACTCACCTTTTTCAGGGATTTATCAGGTAGCACCCTGGCATGGCGCAGATCCCTACAGCCTCTCACACAACTATTGCGTGAAAGAAATATACCGTATAGATGGAGGGGTTCCCGCACACTGGCAGTCCTCCAAGGGGCCACAGCTCACCCAGTACAAGACCTCGAAGGGGCAACAGCCATTCTAGAGACTCTGGGTCTCCCTCAGGACGCCCTGACCGGCAGAGGGACAGGGTCGACTACCGCAACGCACGTCTGGGATCCAGCTGGCTCGGTTCCGTTTATACCGCGGAGCTCCTCGACAGAAGCCTACAAAGCCGCTACTACCTGAACTCCACCCGCTGGACTCTAGAGACAGCCACGCACCAAGCCTGCCACCCTGCTGGCACTAGATAGACACTGTCTTGTTTTCAGCTTGGACACTACCTTTTTCAAAGCCGCTATATGCTATCCAGAGTGTCCCCATGTTACGTTAGCCCTTTCTTTAATAATGTGCAGACTGTGCTCCCTTTTAGTTTCAATTTTCAAGTGGGTGTGCCTGCATTGAGTTTACTTTATTTTATCCCTTAACGTTAAAACGACCACCTAGCAACCTTGGGGGGATGCCGCTCCACTTGGGGGCAAAGGTCGAGGATGGACTCTCGGGCCAAAAATAACTCCCCATTTTTGTTATTATTTTTATTTTCATTTATAGTGGCGACTACCCTTCCCGAACGATGTCAATCTGACGGGAATCCTAGCGCCCACATACGCAACTACCTACGTCACCGCCGGCGCTTGAGCGCCCTAAGAGACACTTCCACGCTCCTGCAGCAATTTCATATTGTAATATGTTCTTATGTTGACATTATAAGTTTTTCTGTTCCATTCTGTTCCATTCACCAGCATACCTCCAGCTGAGAACACACCTCACATCACACTGAGGCATCTCCGCGATAATTCTCACTGGCAGCATTAAGCCGCCTCACCCACACACTCTTCCCCAGAACACATCACTAGGCGCAAACACCTCGCCTACAACCCAGCACGTTAACTGTGCTGTAGCCTAGTATACGCCACAGGCGAGCCTCATGACATACACCAGAATCACACCCTATACGATAACGATACATAGCTTAAAACACGACGACATATGGTTAGTCCGAGTTGTATGTTCTCACTTCACCACAACGTTGGTTTTACTGAGTTTCTATCTCTGCCTAACACTTAACAAGTTGCTTACCCAGTGGGTTCTCATCGAAATTAAAATAACGAGCACAGTGAAACGAAAATGCAACACAAGCCCCAGCAAAACATACAGCTTAAACCTGTAGACACAAACTGAAGGGTTTATCTTTATCTTGCTAATACCTAGTCGTTCTTAATGAGAAATGTGCAGTTTCCTCAGGATATATAGAGTTGTAACTTTACGTCTATGCGGGTTTCATAAACTGTAGCAGCATGTTAATATTACACCAATAGCTATGAGAGTATTACCTTTTCTAATAGGTAAATAGTTTGTTCTTGCTAAATGTTATGTGATACGTTAGCACTAGACGTTTCTGATTCCATTATGTATTTATATATTCAAAGTAATGCAATACTTAAAAAATGCACCCAACCCATAATTCAATATGTGCCACTTATTGTGGACTTCATCTTGTAACAACCTATAACAAATATCATAGCAACTAGAAAAGTGTACCTAGCCTGAAGCAACCGTACTAAACCTATTCTTAAGCGTTTGACAAATCATCTACTAACAAAAAAAAAAAATGTGCAGATTTCACAATGCTACTTCACTGTATCACCCTGTAACGAAGATTGCCTGTTTATGCTGTTGTGGCATACCTGAGCAGCCTGTATTTTACGTATGCACTACAAAAATAAAGAATTAAAAAAAAAAAAAAACGCATGTTATGCTATTTGCCCTCTTCTCTACTCGCCTAGAATGAGCACAGCAGCACTAGCATTTACCGAGCAAATACATACCTAAGCCTGGCTATATTAATGCTGATTCTCGCTAATTAATTAATATGCATACCCTGTATCTCTCAACTCATATCACGTGTCTAGATAACACTCTACCTGAGCATTGCCACTTGCGAAACAGACATGTAGGTGTAGTTTCCTTCCGGTTTTACTCCACATATAGAGTGTGCATGTATAGCCTGAATTTATTCCTGATATCTTGTCCTCAAAAAAAAAGAAAAGTGCCAATGTTTCTGATACCATGCCAATGTTTTATTATCTCTGTTTTCGAATAGCTTGCAACTACTGTTGTGGTAACGCAAGCTCGTCTGTTATAACGTGCACTACAAAAATAAAGAATTAAAAAAAAAAAAAAGAACTACATTACCCAGGATGCAAAGGTGTGGTATCATTGTACTGGTGTGCCCTACTATACACGAATATACCTCCTACACATGTTTAATAAAGAAATTAGCAGCTTAAAAGTTACCTCATATAATTTATTATATACATTATACTATTCACTATGAAAACACAGCAAAAATACATTCCAGAAAGGAGTTTATTAGACAAAGATATACGGGTTTGAGAAATTATGATTTTCACCTGCAGTTGAACTGAGTAAATATTGTAAAATAATTCAACTGCTAAATATAATGAATTGGGCCACAACGGCTTCAGCCTTTAAGGAATATTCTATATAAAAAGTACTTGTTTGTGTCAATTTGTTTCATGTAGCTTGATTTTCAATCACAGAATTCTCACAGAGAAACATGAGGATATATGGAGCATTGGCAGCTACTGGTCATGCCACCAGTCTAATGCTTTCCATAAAGAAGCATTGCTCCTCACAGACATGCAGCAAATCAACCATTTAGACTGCACTCATGTAGCCAATTTACTGGCGTAATTTGGTATGAGAGTCAGGAAGTGTAATCCCTGGTTCTGATTGACAGGGCTAAAAGGAGGAGCTACAAGCTCAAATTTAAAGCCTGTAGTGAGAAAAAGGAGTAACTTTAAAAGCTCAGACTTTAGGGACAGTAATATGAACACTTCAGGTGCCTAGAGTATCAATTTAAGCCAGTGATATCACCAAAGGACAAGGAGTTAACTAGACCCATTAATAGATTTTTTTTATTCACACATATCAAACTGTGTTTATTAGACAATTATTTACGTTCTCCTCTTGCAGATTAGCTATCTCTAAACAATATAGTTACTTGTGGGTCTAATGAAAAAGCTACATTTTCTAAAGACATTACTACCTCAATAATATTTTGTTACCTTCAAAAGAGGAGTCTTGAAAACCATTTCTCATAGATGAGGGAGGTGGAGGCAAGGCTCCTAAGCCTGGTCTTTCTGGAGGAGGTGGTGGACGAGGTCCACTTCTTGGACTCTCTAGACCTCCCCTTGAAGGAGGTGGTGGCCCTGGAGAACCTCTTGAACTCATACCATTTCTACTTCCAGGAGGGGGTGGTGGAAGTGGCCCTGGAAATTAGGAAACATATTTTTTACTGAATGCACATATGGAAACCCAAATGACCATTATCAATACAACACATCTAAATGACTAATGAATTAAATAAAACACAAAATATCTAACAAAATGAGAAGTGAGATCACCTTGTGTAGTATAATGCTAAATATATCGGACACCCTGCTTTGGTATGTATTAAGACTGATAACATTTTTGTGCATTAAATGGACATTGATCTGTTTTGTTGTCTCACACTTTTAAGAGGAAGTGGTGACTCTGAGAAACAAAAAGGACAACATAAAGCAGTAAGTATTTTGTAAACGTGCTGGCTTCTCGTAAATATATTTACACATTTGAGAAGCAATAGAAATGCATACATTTTTTGCTTTCTGTACACTCTCCCACATCGGGACTTTCTGTTCCTTTATAATTGTTTTAACCCTTTCCATTTCTTATACTAAAGAATCCCTTTAAGTTTTTAGCAATTTGAGTTGCAGTAGATGTTCTGTGTTATCCGACCGGACGGGCTAACCTTCGCTCACCACGTGTATCAATGAGCCTTGGGCACCAGTGATCCTGTTTGATTAACTTGCTTCTGAAGTTTTCCTGAAACACTTTCCTATATACCCAACATGAACTTTGATTAGCAGGAGCCAATCAAATGCATCTAATAGATATGCACCAGATTTAAGAATGGTGGCGTTAGGTGAATCTGTACAGTGCGTTGACGATGCTCCTCACCGGGCACATACTTAGCACTTGTTGTCAGCATACTTTGCATGCCAACATCAGACGTATAATAGATTTAATTACTGAATCTATTTTAAATGGAAGCCCCTAGTGTGGCTGTCTAATTGACAATAACCAGCGATGTGGGTATTGGAAAACAAAAAAGATTCAATTTTTTGTCTTTTTTAAGAAATGGCATTGTTTTCAATGATAGAGCTCAAAGTGTATCATCTATATATCCAAAATCACGTCAATCATTTAAGAGTGTGGATATTTCTATTGGCCATTTCAAATTTACTGCAGCTCTGAAATAAATACTTGACAAGCATGATGTAATTTTTCCTATTGTGTCAATATCATCACAAATTGAAAGCCTCTCCTATAGTCTTTAGAAAAAAATATTTAATATGACACCATAAATTCCACGTGGGTAAATTGGGTGCATAGTTCTTCTATAACGTTGGATTAAAAATTAGTTTTATGTACCTGATCGTCCAGGTGGATCTCGTACAGGAGGAGGAGGCCTCTCATTTGGAGGTGGGGGAGGTGGAGGACCAGACCTTGAAGGAGGTAAAGAAGGCGGAGGAGGTCCACCTAATGATACATTACGCCTAGGAAGGCTTGGCATATCATCCATTCCACTAGGAGTAGCAGGAAGTGGAGGAGGAGGTCCTGGTCTTCCTGGAGGCAGAGGTGGGCCTTGTGAAGATGACATTGGTCTTGGTGTTCCAGGAACCGGTGGCTTATTATTTTGAGGTGGTGGAGGCGGAGGGGCATCTCTGCTAAGAGAAGGTCTATTTCCCATTGGAGGAGGTGGAGGTCGGTCATCAACTGATGGACTAGGAGTCTGAGGAAGTGGTGGCTTGTTCATGGAAGGAAAAGACGGGGGCATTACTGACATCTGTCTGTTTCCTCCAAATCCTTGAACTCTGTTTGAAATTGGAGGAGATGGAACAGATGGGCCAGATACTGGACTCATCTGTCTGTTTCCTGTTGGAACTGGTGGTGGACCTCTGTTGTACAGACTTGAAGCAGTTGGTCTAGGAGCATTTGGGAGTGAAGGAGGTGCATTCTCTGATCTAGATCCAAAATCATTTCTTGGTGGAGGAGGCATCCGGTTTCTTGGAGTTTCTGGAGCACTACTCCTTAGACCCATTGGAAGTGGAGGTCCCCTTGAAGGTCCGCCTGTGGGAACAGGGGGTCTGGGAGTTGATGTTCTTCCACCTGGGGGTAGCAGTGGAGGCCTGCTTCCCAAGGACTCTGAAATAAGATATATCAATTAATACTGATTCACAAATATGGTGCTCTAGATTCAGCATTTTTATGCATCAGACCACAGACAATAAATTTATGTATCTTTAACTACTTGGAATTAAATAAATGTAATGCTATAAATAAATAAGAAGGGTTATTCACCAAAGTGTGAATGGTTAAGAAATCGAAGTGAATTAAAATGGGTTTCCAATTTTAGGCTAATAGAGGCAATCTGATAACATATTTTATTTTGAGATTTTTCCAATTCAGCCAGTTCAATCTGATTTTTTTTTAATTCATGTTGAATTCACATTTAATTCCCAAATTCACGTATAAGTGAATAACTCTGTAAGTGTAGCTCAATGTGGAAAAATATCTGGAAAATAAATGGAATTTTTTTTAGTAAGTATAGTCACCATTTTCTCTGCTTCCTGCAGATCGGAGTTTTGGCATTCCTCCTTGAAACAAGCCCCCTAAACCAGCAGGTCCACTAAATCCACCTCCTCCACCGCCCCCTCCTCCCATGCCTCCGCCGCCACCGCCACCGCCACCACCTCCTCCAGATGATTTTGGCTCTGAAGAAACAGAACAAGAAAAAATTACATCAACACTTTCATTAACATTTTCATTACTCAAGGACCACTTCAAGTTGGAGTTGACATCCTTTTTTGATACAGCTAATTAATTTAGAATTAATTAAAAATGCAAATAAATGAATAAAAATAATTTCAATAAGATATGTGAACATGCTCTTGTTCTCATGCTATTTTCAATAGGGGTTCTGAATATGTCCTCTAAAGTCCTTCCCAAGAGTTTTTTTTGGAGTACAGCTCTCAGTTTAGGAGAGTGGTACAATGAAGAATAAAACTTGGCAGCAAAATGCTTAATTCATGGAAAACATGAATGATACTACTCACACACTTAATAGTATCTTCTAATTTACTGGGCGAATAAAGCTCTGTCAAATGCATTCTAGGCTAAGAAAGCACTATATGGTACATACTGGTTTTACCATGTAAGGCACATACGGGATTAATGTACTAACTAGTAACAGTTTAAAAAAAAAATATTGTAAAAATAAACAATGTGGAAAAAAAGGATACCATTAATGACGAATGAATTTCCCTTATTTGTAGTTTCACTGTCAGAAATTAAACATTGCAAATATAATGGGTTTACCGTGAAAATTAGTGCATTGGAATTAAAATATTGCATAGAGAATATTAGACAAAATAGTATGAAAAAACAAAACAAAACATGTTACAGTGTATTTTAATGTGGAGTTACCAAATGTGCTTCAATTATTCTAATTTGTGTACATATTTGTTCATTTTTATAAAAAATTAATACCAACTTTGCATTTGACTACTAAATTACTAGTATTTCTAAATAGAAAAAAACATAGTAAAATTATAATTTATGAACATTAATTTTTGTTTGCACTTAACTATTTTCAGTAAATGGCTCCAACAATGTCATGTGCCCAACAGTGATTAAGCTATAGAATTACAATGTTCATGAATGTTATAAAGCTACTATTGTAGAACTATGAATTAAAATAAACAAAAAACTTACGATCTATAACTGGACCACTACGGTCATTGGTAACAGCCTTCTTGAGTTTTCTGCCTTTGTTAATGTCACTAAGGAGTGCATTTCGACCTGACTGCTCATTTTTTGATAATGCAGGTTTCTCTATATTTGCCTGGAGAACACAAAATAGATAACATGACTTACTGACTTAGACAGAAAAAGGTAACGTTTCAATCGGTTAGAATTAAAGGGTTCCCCTAACAACCATTCTGCTTTTAAAAGTGGTTATGGTTACACCTCCCACACATGACACAGGCAGCTCGGAACTCCGTTCCGGGATGCCTAATGTCAATTCTGTGCAAAAGTGATGTCTCATTGGCGCGCATTGTGCTCTACCTACAGAAAGAGCTTATATCTCCCCTCCCTTCTTGCCTTCTTACAGCCCTCCGTGCTTTCCTATATTCTTTGTGTGTCTTTTTTTTTTTTTTATTCGCTTCCTATCTTCTTTACCCGGGAAGAATGGTCCAAGAAAATGCTTCTCTATGATTGGACCACAAAGAGGGAAGGAGTGATGTTGGAAGGAGAGTGGAATACCACTCTCCCCCGAATCAAGAGACGGGGAATTGACACAGAGGGACAAAAAGGGTTTTGCCACATGGAGGGTCAGTGCAGGGTGAATTGACACGAGGAACAGGAGAGAATTGACATATGGGGGTGGGATATGACACATGGGGGAGACAGAGTAGGAAGCGTCACATGGAGGTACGTGGGGGGTGGGGAATTGACACATGGACAACCAGAAGGGGGGGAAATTGACACATAGAGGGACATGGAGGGTCGGGTGAAATTGATACATGGAGTTACGGGCCTATGCCTTACCCTCCCAGGCACAGACACATATTTATGAATAAATGTCTGAGAGTAGAAATTGTGTAGAGTTATTTTTTGAATTACATTTTTTTGGGTATCATTTTTTTTTTTTTTTTTTTTAATATATTGCCACACAATTTATTTTTGCATTTGAAAATTATGACTAAATTACTTGTGTATTTGTTAACATGCAACGAAGTATGGAATTTCTCATGTACATTTTTATAGAAAATATAACTGTACAATGGTTATATTAAGTTGTATAAATTTTATTTTTTACAGCCAAATAAAGAAAATACATCGAAAAATAAATAATATTAAAGAAAATATTAGAAATGTGTTAAAGGAACACTCTTAGCATCAAAAATATTAATTGTGTAATAGTGATTTTGGTGCATAGGCCCTGTTCCTGCAGTTTGACAAATGTAAACAATGCTGTTTTCTGAGAAAGCAAGATTTTTTTTTTCTAGATTCGCAAATGTTGGCCCAGATAAGAGAATCACTGACATTATATATTCATTTTTGAAAATGAAAACAAAATTGAAACAGCCAATTAATAAACATTAAGCATTAATTTCCGTGCCATCTCTGAGTCAGAAAATATTAAAATAAAAATATTCCCGATATAAACATTTTATGTTTTAAAATTTGTCAATTTTCAAACATTTTACCGTTCATATATAAATAGTATGGCACAACCATGAAAACCCTTGTACAAAAATACGTACCACTGCAAATGTGGGAGGGGGAGGAGGTGGGGGCGGAGGGGGAACAGGCATCTTCAAATATGATCTCTATTCTGTCTGCAGCACCTGTTAACGATAAGAAACAGTTTCATTAGCATCATGCAAAAAAATAGAGCTTCTTCATTGATTAGTACAGGCAAAATAAAAATCAAATCTGGATTACTGAAATGGTTACAAGCAATTTTACACAAACAAACTTTCTTAACCAATAGACCAGAGCATGTACAAGTTGGACAGATCTTGGATGGCAATCAAGGAAGTACATTTTCCCTTTGATGTCGCTGAAACAGGGAGCTGTGCTGATTTTTACACTATAGTGCTTTTATAAGGCCTCCCTATATAGAGGACTTTGAGCAAGGTTCTCTCTGCACCATAACCTTTGCAATGATCCCAAGTTATTATAGCAAACTTAGAAGCTTGAAGGGACACTTATTTGTGGGGTGTTTTGTCTCAATTCAAAAGTTACCAATGAGATGCTCAAATATTTTAAATTTTTTTAATTGAAATTTTCGGTCAGGCTGTTCTGGCTCAGTCAGAGCTTACCATGCAAATTAAAGGGACACTCTGGCCACAATAGCAACTTCATCTAAATGAAGTTGTTAGGGTGCCAGGAGGATCCTGGGTGCATTCTTACCTTAAGGAGTTAAACCATTCTTGAACGGTTTTACACCAAAGTCAGCCTGCAGCGTTGATTCTTAAGTCCCCAATTTGGCATCCAGCTTCTGAATCTCAGTTTCAGTAAATGTTTCCATTGGGTAGTGGCGCCGCAGATTGTCTGAAAGTGGATAGCTGATGCTCTCAGCCAATCTGTGACTCCCCATTCATAAAACTTGCATACTAGCTGGGGACCTGAGAATCGGTACGGGAGGCTCACTTTGGTGTTATACCGTTCGAGAACGGTTTAATCCCTTAAGGTAAGAGTGCGTCTGGGGTCTCTTAGCACCAACACAACTTTATTTAGATGCAGGTGTTATAGTGACAGAAGTGTCCTTTTAATTTAGCTCCCATGGTGCTGTCCACATGGACACAATGAAGATACAAGTGTGTGTATATCACTTTCAAGTAATATATACAGTATTTCTAGGCAAATGACATGGTTCGGGATCATTGACACTGCCTTCAAAACAGAAATTCTGTGGAGGTGCCTGCGTATTCTGCTCACCTCCATTTCACTTCTTTCTGGTGAGTGGATACGTAAATGAGACTTTACTGCTGAGGTTAAACCGTTAGCAGCATTTTGTTTCCAGAATCTCACTATTACAGTGATTGAACCAAACGGTGAAAGCCATATAATGTTATAAGAACAATTGATAATAAAAGTTGTGTGGGTGATAGTTTCGATTTAGTATTACTGCATTATTGACAGGATGTCAACATATTTGGGTTTCCGAGGCATCTACAATACATGACAATGGGATATGAATTAAGCAGAATAGAGGGCGAGTCAGAAGCTCTGAATAATATTTTAGTTGTCTTGACTTCCAGTGTTCTAAAGGACATTATAAATCGTCCCATGCAGCATACCCTCATAAATATCATCTACCGCTTTGTGCTCGAACGCTTCCTGCCAAAGCGCTGCAACAGGAAGGTTAGTGCTTTCTCAAACCCACAGTCATCCTGTTCCCCCTGACGTGTTCTTTTTACAGCTGTTATAACCAATTGAGGCAATATGCCACAGTTCGAGCCTTACAAAGACACATTTGTGACACTTCACAAACAGGGAAGCTCAACAACTCAAAGGAGGCACAGTCCCCATCTCACAGAAGAAGTGTGACTTTCATTTTGAGCAGAAGTAATCAGTTTCATATTAAATGAGCTGTAAAGCAAATATATACGATATACCACATTAAATAAGTTGTAATATAAAAAATTAAATTCTTTGATCTTAATTTTTCTTCAAGTTAAATAATACAGTTGAGCTGAATGCAAAAAACAAAACAAAACAAAAACACAAAACATCTGCATCCTTTTATAGTTCAGATATTTCTTAGCAAATACTTTAACCATTTACTTGTTTTGCTACCTGGGGATTTTGAGTTTTGACTAGTAAAATTCTGATCCATAACATGTTCAGTCAATGTATAAAAAATATTGTAATATTTTTAATACTTTTATAGAGTAAGAAAAGAATAACAATGCTTAAAGGGACACCAGAACAACTACAGCTTAAAGGACCAGTATAGGCACCCAGACCACTTCAGCTCAATTAAGTGGTCTGGGTGCCAGGTCCCTCTAGTTTTAACCCTGCAGCTGAAAACATAGCAGTTTCAGAGAAACTGCTATGTTTCACTGAGGATTAATCCAGCCTCTAGTGGCTGTCTTACTGACAGCCGCTAGAGGCGCTTCTCACTTTGAAAATCACAGTGAGAAGACGCTGGACGTCCATAGGAAAGAATTGAGTAATGCTTTCCTATGGGCGGTTTGAATGCACGCACAGCTCTTGCCACGCATGCCACGCATGCGCATTCGGAGCTGACGTTGACAATAGGAGGAGAGTTCAACAGCATCGAGGGAGCCCCGCACTGGAGAAAGGAAAGTGGCTGAAGGGGTTTTAACCCCTTCAGCTCAGCGGGAGGGGGGCCCTGAGGGTGGGGTGGGGGACTTAATTACCCTATAGTGCACTATAGTGGTCCTTTAATGTAGTTATTCTGGTGTGTGTGTATATATATTTGTGTATAGTCAGTACCTGCAGACATGTCCATGTAAACACTGCCTTTAAAGAGAAAAATACAGTATTTACATTGCTGCCTAGGGACACCTCCAGTTGCAGTTACTCAGACAGCCACTAGAGGTGCTTCCTGGGTCAGTGCTGCACAATATGCAGCACAGACTTTCAGCTTCTCCACGCTTTACATGGAGGAGCTGAACTTTTCTTATAGAGATGTATTTATTCAATGTATCTCTATGAGGAGAAGCTGAGTGGCACAATGTGGAAAAGCATTGGATTGGCTTAGATTGTCAATTCTGATGATCTCAGCCAAAAAGACTGCAGGCACTATAACAACTTCAAGAAGATGAATTTGTTAAAGGGCCTACAGTGTTCCTTTAACTAGCATCGTTATTCATATGTAAAAAGTTTGTTAAAAAGAATGAATGAGGCTAAAAATCCCCACCCACATTTTTATATTAAATTTAGTATATAATGCATTAAAAATAGCACAAATAATAAAGAAGTACAAATTGTTACCTTACAAGATCCTGACGTTGCACATTTTACAGAAGCTGACTACAGTTTCCAAAAGGCCACGCCCTCGCCAGGAAGAGGCACCACCAATCAGGAGCTGCTCATTTAGTCCATGGCAGGGGAGGGCTATCCAAATGTTGAGGACAACATCTCACAAAATGGTCTTACAGTCATCATGCTGGCAAAGCATTAGGGGAGATGTAGTCCACAACATCTGGAGTGCCAAAGGTTGCCTACCTCTGGTCTATGGGGTTTATAGGATAGGAATTTTGTTCCCCAGTCATTCAATTCTCCTATCAATAAATATGACACTGCTCAATAAACTAATAGCAACCAAGCTGCAGTTATTAGTTTATACACAGCCCGATTCACAGTGTTGTGAAGTCCATGCGCATGGCATTGGCTCAGATTTCTCTCAGAGAAAAAGAAAGATCAGTCCTACTTGTGCTTCCGGTATGATCACAAAATGTACATAGACAGCCTGGAACTGAAAATTCCAGCAGTCTGACTGACAGCTCTGTAGGGATGTCTGCAGTGATTTTTAGTCTCATCTGGGAGAGTGAGCACAGTGTACTCTCTGACCGTTCCATAAACTTTACAATAATGAAAATTTGTTGGTGTGCTTAAAGGGACACTGTAGGCACCCAGACTACTTCAGTTCATTGAAGTGGTCTGGGTGCAAACTCCCATCACCTTTAACCCTGGGCATGTAATTATTGCAGTTTTTATGAACTGCAATAATAACCTGCTAGGGTTAGCTCCTCCTAGTGGCAGACAGCCACTACAGGGACTTCCTAGTGGATAGACTTTTGTTTGCCAAAAACAACGCTGGACGTCCTCACGATATGCATGAGGACTTCCAGTGTCACCGGAATCCCCATAGGAAAGCATTGAATAATGTTTTCCTTTCGGGAAATCCTAATGCGAGCGTGCCCATTGCCGTGCATGCACTTTAGGTCTCCCCCCACCGGCTGACGTTGGCGGTGAAGGAGCATGGGTGGACATCGGCGCTGGACCCAGGTAAGTAACAGAAGGGGGTGGCTATAGAGCCAGGAAAACAACGCGTTTGGAACACTATAGTCACCAAAACAACTTAAACTGAATGTGGCAGTTTTCACTGCTCAGTTCTCTGCCATTTAGGAGTTAAATAACTTTTGTTTCTGTTTTTGCAGTACGAGCAGGGCCAATGCAAGGATTTTTGCCGCCCTAGGCAAAATACAAATTTGCCGCCACCCCCATGTGACATCACAATGCCCCACCCATATGATCTGCCATATGCCCCACCCATATGATCTGCCACTGCTGCACACAGTGTGTGTTTACATTAAAAGGCCTGCAGAGACAGGCTATAGACGCCAGAACCACTACATTAAGCTGGAGTGGTTCTGGGGACTGTAGTGTCCCTTTAATGTGAGGTAAATTAGAGATTAATGCCCCCAAAAATATACTAGATTGCCTACTTACAACCAGATGAGGATGATGGGCTCTGGCTCCACTGGTCTGGTGTAGAACAGGCTCTCTGATGGCTGTTTGTAACTGTGGTCACAAAAGTCAATGTTCTGGGGGAACGTGAAGCAGCTCCATTTTTTTGGGCCCCTTGGGTATGTGTGGAAGGGATGTATTGTGTTTGTGTGTAATGGATGCATTGTATGTTTCTCTGTGTGTAAGGGAAGTATGGTGTGTTTCTGTGTGTGTAGGGATGCATTGTGTATTTCTGTGTATGTATAGGGAAGCATTGTGTGTGTAGTGTGAGAGAGAGTTTGTGGGGTAGGATAGGGGCTGAGTCCTACCAGCCCCTTTGTGCTTCTCTTTCCCCCCTTGTCCTTTACTGTTTCTCTACTGTCCCTTAGAGCTCTCCCCTTACCCACTGTCCCTTAGTGATCTCCCCGCCCCCTTTTCCGTAGTGTTCTTCTCTCCTGTCCCTTATAGCTCTCCCCTCCTGTATCCTAGTGCGCTCTCCAACCCTCCCCCCATCCCTCATTGCTCTCTCCTACCCCCCCCCAATAGAGTTCTCCCCTGTCACTTAGTGGTCTCTCCTATCCCCCACCTCAGTGTTCTCTTCTCTCCCCCCCCCCCCCCCTTAGTGGTCTCTGCTCTCCTCTGCCCTCCCCCTCATGGTCTCTCTCCCTCCCTTTCTATTAGACGTCTCTCCTCTCTCCCCCCCCCTAGTGGTCTCTCCTCACCTCCCCCCCCCGCAGTGGTCTTTCCTCACCCCCCTCCCGCTACCCCCAACAGTGGTCTCTCCTCACCCCCCCTACCCTCCCTTAGTGGACTCTCCACACCCACCCCCTCCCATAGAGGTCTCTCTTTCACCTCCACAGCGCTCCCTCCTGCCAGTCCCTCAGTGTAGTATGGCAGAGCTCCAATCTGGACCACGGTACAGGAGATTCTGTTTCCTGTACCCGGCCGGACTTTCGCTACACTGAGGCATTGGCAGGAGGGAGCGCTGTGCGCTTCCCTCCTGCTGATTCCTCATATCTTGCACCCCCGGGCCAGTGCGCCCTCATGTACAGGCCAGTCTGGGCCGTGCTACAGCCGCCTGAGGCTCAGTATAGAGCGCTCAGGCGGCTGCTGCATGAGGGGGGCCGGCGCTCCAGGCTGCGCCCCTTCCTAAAAGGAGCCCTAGGCGACTCCCTAAGTCGCCTATAGGAAGCGCCGGCCCTGAGTACTAGCCACACCTCCCCTGGCTGTGATTGACACAGTCTGCATGAAAACAAAATGGTTTCAAATTTCAATTTCAATCTCCTGCTCTGTAAAAATGAACTTTAATTACATACAGGACACTCCTGCAGGGTCTAGCAAGCTATGAACAGAGCAGGAGATATGAGATTCTAAATAATACAGAGTTTGCAATAAAGGAAGTATAAACATTAGATGACTCTTTACATGAAGTGTTTAGAAAAGCTGTGTAAGCCACATGCAGGGAGGTGGGACTAGGGCTGTATAAGCAAAGTAATTTAACTCCTAAATGGCAGAATATTAGGCAGTGAGACTACAGAGGCATGATCTATACACCAAAACCGCTTTATTAAGCCAAAGTTGTTTTGGTGACTAAAGGAACCTTTTAACAAGGTTCATGCTTACACATAGGGGCAACGTTTCTGCAAAAAAAAAAAAAAAAAGTTTTATCAAGCCTGATCACTCCCAATTTTGGCATTTATTTAAAATTAATTGTATACTGCAGCGGTTCATGAAGTACATCTTTGTTTTTATTTTACACATATTTCAGTGTATACTTCATGATTTCCCATTCTCTAGAAAAAAATAATGCTTGACCTAATGGAAGGGGACATTCTTAAAGAGCCCCATTGTATGTGCAGCAGCAGTTGAGCCTGCAGTCAGAAAAAAGGAATTTAGAGATTACTAAACCTCTTGAAGTTCAGTTTCTGCTCATTTAACAGTCCCACTATTCATCAGAAGACAGTATAATCAGTTATAGGAATGCAAAAACAGAGCAAAATCCCCTTTCTACACACTGTGTGCCATTTGGACAATATCTTTTAATGACAAAAAGCAAACGCCCCAAAACTTGATAAATAATTTGCCATATAAAATTAGGAAGCACTAGCATTATTTAAAAAAAATAATTACATCTTTAGGTTGCAGACAAAAAGTAAAATGTGCAATGTATCTACAGTGATAAAGAAAAAAAACAAAGCAAACAAAGTAGGTAAGCCTGCTGGAATGAGTCGAGAGATATTTAAATTAGAAAAACGGATTGACATATAGAATAAAATCAAAGTTTCTTTAATCAATAACTTAAAGCGGAACGGTCACATCTCACTGAGTAAAACTTTGAAAATCACCTATGATTTGTTTAACCATTGGATTGCCAGAGGTATGACCAGCAATTTGCAAAGCAATGTGAATGGCACACCTCTAGTATTAGGAGGGTTCTATTTACAAGGGTACACTCAAAGCCCCATAACCACTACAATTACGCTGTAGCAGTTATTGTGCAAGGAATGCTCTAACCTCCCTCCCACTGCACAATGTATGTAGTCAAACCATTTTTTAAAAAATGCAGGTACGAAAACCTACAGGTATAAAAAGGGTAAAAGTAAACACTAACCGAACGATTGGAGGTGAAAACTATCAGGGTTATTCACTAGTGAGAATTCAAAAGCAAATTTAAAGTGAATCTAAAATTTAAGACCAAAATAACTGAATGGAAAAAATTCTCTAATTCAGCTACTTTTTCCGAAAATGTGAACGGACTGTGAATGTGTATTTAAAATCATAATTCTACTCCGTGACCACAAAATAAATAGATAAGATCACGTTAAGGTCAATATTCCGTCTCTTAAAAATGCAAACTTTGTGAAGCAGTAAAAATAAAATTAGTAAAACTATGCACATTCAAGTTACTTCAAACTTATCTAGAGGAGTTTTGTCTTATAAGCTGAACTAAAGTGTCACTTTAACAGATTGTTTCAATTTGGCAGCTCAAAAATCGATAATGGCAATTCTGTACTTTCAACTCCTGTTTAATCTTGTACAAATATTTCAGACAAATATTGAGGAAGTAAAACTTCCTCATTTATTCTGTCCCAGGCAGAGGGGCATATTTGGGAGCTGGTAATCCTGGAGATTTCACAAAAGCACAGGGGCTCAGTCACCACTGCTAAAAAGGTGTAGTTTACAGAGGGCTTGGACTGTGCCTTTAATTGCAAAATACTTTGCTCTTGTTAAAGGACCACCATATCATAATGAAGTGGTCTGGGTGCAGTGGTGCTGGAGATTTAACCCTTCAAGGTAAAATATTGCCCCCCCCCCCCATACCCCATACAATTGTGGGTACAAAACACAAAATATATGTGCAGAAACAATCATAGATATATGAATAATTTAGCACAGGAAGAAATTGACTCTTACTTCCAATGTATAGAATTCTGGATGGATGAAATCAGGACTTTGTATTCGAGCCCAGATACTTCAAATCCTGGGCCGGTTTAAAAACAAATCTGAAATATGTGGCAGTGCTAGCAGCCAGTGGACAGATGGTTAAACACCCTAGGCACTGCAAGGGTTAATTATGTGTTAGCTAGCCAGATGGCAAATTTAAAAGTAATAAAAAAAAAAAAAATATTATATATATATATATATATATATATATATATATATATATATATATATATATATATATATATATATATAATGGGGGGCATGGGAAGAATGTAAATGGCCCTCAAAGTAATATGGAGGTCTTATTGACCCACATAGGGTTTTTTTATTTTGTATTTACTTTTTTATGTGGCAGCTAGATAGCAAGTGCTGGCCATCCACCACATAGTTAAAGGGACACTGTAGGCACCCAGACCACTTCAGCTCACTAAAGTAGTCTGGGTACAATGTTCCATGTCCCTTAACCCTACAGTGGTTATTATTACAGTTTCTGAGAATAATACCTTGCGGGGTTAACTCCTCCTCTACTGGTGCTTAGACAACCTTTGGTCATCTAAAGGACGCTGGACGTCCTCACGCTATGCATGAGGACTTCCAGCGTCACCAGAATCCCCATAGGAAAGCATTGAATAATGCTTTCCTATGGGGAAATCCTAATGCTAACGTGGCCATTGCCTCCCATGCACATTAGGTCTCCTCTGCCGGCTGACTGCTTGGTTTTCCTGGCACTATAGAATCCCTTTAACCCTTGCATTGCTGAAGGTTTTAAAACTATGTAACCGCTGGCTGCTGGCACTTCCAGCAGGCAAACAGTGCTTGAAATTATCATCGACTTGCAAAAATCAAGTGAATAATGATTTGTTAATGTGTATCCTGACAAATTTTTGTTAAAATCTGTGCTTTGTGAATCCTCCGAATCCTACACTCTGTGTAGAGTTTGGATGCAAAAGCACAGATTTTAATCAGGACACCGAATGTATCTGCAGATTCACTCGGTCCAACCAAATTCCGCTCATATTTTGCTTCAGTAAATATATATGAATTGTCATAATAATGATTGGTATTTGCCCATCCAGGCAAAATCCAGTGTTTAGTAAATACGTAACTCTGTTTAAGGGACGGTGCATTCCGCATTGTAGATGTGTGCACACCCAACGCAACTGCCTAAATTTTTTTTTTTTTTTTTAAGTAGTTCACGGTAGGATCCAATTGCATTTCTAATAAAAATAACTATAGACAGGAGAAGTATGCATTGAAATATATTATGTATATATAGACACTTGCAGGCAATATGAATTGGCCAATAAACATATACTTTATGAAAACACTTTTTAAAGTTTAAAACTAAAATCCGTGAAAACATAAAATGTGCAAATCAATTTCCTACTTATTTCAAAAGGTTCTAAAAATACCAGATCAAGGTTTACGATCTTCCATGAAGTAATAAACAAGAACTCGTAGTTCAAGAAAGGTCAAGACCAATAACGCACAAGAAAGACTGTGAATCATCCCATTTAAAGGGGGACTCAGAGCAACATAACTGCTACAACTCAGTAGAACACTTAGGCGGGCAAATTTCTATGGGTGTCATCCTCTTTTTTTTTTTTTTTTTTTTTTAATCAAATCGATTTGGGAGTGGTGTGACAAAAACTGGGCTCTTCCTGTCAACCAAAGCCCTCCCACGATTCATTGATAGATCAAGGTAATGGGCTTAACGCACCACGGTGCTCTCTGCATATTATTGCCATCTAATTTGGACTTTATTTTTAACAATAATGGGGAAATGTAATTTCTGGATTATCATTGCAGATACGTTTATCTCCCAATAATTGAGAGGGTAGAATAGGGTCCTAAGGAGTGTCGACAAATGACCTGCATCACAAGTGACTCCGATAATGGGCGGCCACCCAGAAAGGGGGCACCCACCTGATGCAGGACAGGGCCCTGAAATCAGGACTGTCCCGCCGAAGATGGGGCTGTTGGGAGGCCTGGATGAAGTGGCCGACATCTTTGGGTGCTGAGCAGAGCTCAGATAATATTGTCAAAATAACCATTACACTGTGCTGTAGTGGCAATGTTGCTGCTTAAACAGTCCTTATAAAAGTGAAACACAGATTTGTAAGAGAAGCAGTTACGTAAATGAAATAGTACTTTTTACATTCATTTATTCTATCGAGTTTTTGTGTTTCCACTTCCCAAAAGCAGAATTATCCCAAGTGAGCCCGAGTTGTAGTAATATGTGGATGAAAAATTGCTTATATTTTTATCAGGTATGAAGAATAACCGAAAACCAACTGTTTCACTGACAGATCCAAAAGTTGCTCAATTCGGACATTCACCTCGATGAACTCCCTAAAGGCTTACTCCAGCGTCAATGAACACTTCTGAGTTTAGAAGTGATCATGAAATCGGCAATCTATAGGTGCAGCATTTCTGCATGAAACGCTGCACTCAAAAGGCATCTGCACTTTTGTGCTGGGGGCTAATTGCACCTCCAGCACACGTCATTTATAATGTAAATATTGCACTGAAATTACATGTACTGCACACTGAAGACAGACGTAACCAGCATCAATCTTTGCGGGCAATTTATACGCCTGCTCCCTCCCTTGTACGATCCCTCCCAGCTCTTTCCGCCTCCCTTCATTTTTTCACATTAACATTTTTGGTTTAACATCCACCCCTTGACCACCTTCACTTGTCTACCCCACATTCCCAGCCACCCCTCCGCAGTACAGAGTGTACACATGCACAATGAGCTTGGAGATTGGTCCAATCAAATGCTTCTCTAAGAGAAGCATTTGATTAGACTTCAAAAGATGGAAGAAGCGATGCTGTGTGACGATTGATGTGGCGTAGAAAGCACCAAGGAGGACTTCGCCCAGCGCTGCATTCAAGATAAGTTTATTCTTAATTTTACAGGTTTTAGAAATTTAAAAAGTGGAGTTGACAAAGTCACTAGTGCCCAATAGGGCAATATAAATTTAAGGAAAATTCTAAACTCCTAAAATACTCTAGGTTTCTGAAATGCTTTACATGTGAAGAGTGTGTCCTTTTTACAAAAAGTGCAGATTTCAATGGAAATTCTCACTTTTATATATTAACCTTGTTACACCCCCTGGCTGTCAGTCAGAAAACGGTCCTGTTACTTCCTGTTTTTTTAGCTCAGTGGAATGAATTTCAAGAGGCAGCAACTGCCCAGAGCGCCTGTCTTGCAAATACTTCTCATTGAGCTGCATTGGAAAGTCTGTGATTGGACAGCCACAGAAGGTCTGGGGAAGAAGAGGAGGGTTTACAAAAGCTGTAGAAAAAAAAAAAAACAGTGTTTGGAAGCATGCCTGTTTTAATTGAAGGTATATCTACTAAATAGTGATTGTTTTTTGTTTTTTTTTGGGCAGAGGAATGCCCCTTTAAAATGAAAGATACATAAAACAAAAGATATAGAGAAAATGGATTGGAGTGACCATTTAACTTTCTGAGAGTAAAATTATTATTTTTTTACCCAATGTGTCTGAACAAACTTCCCAAAGTAAAATAGCAATCTGCTCCTTGAGCACAGACTTTTTTTTTTTTTTTTTTTTTTTTAAGGAACCTACCCAATCTAAAAAAATATATGCTGTGTAAAAATTAAACTCCACAATTAGAGCGAATATGCAAAAAAAAAAAAAAAAAAGTTGTTTGAGCATTTATTAGTGAAAACAAACACTGAACGTTTAGTGGCCATCATACCTCTACTGAAAATGTAGGGGATCTATTCACTAGACATGATTTCACCAACATATGATGTGACCTTAATATGTTCACAGTATGGGTAATGTAGGAGTGATATCACTGCGCTTATTATTACTTTACAGTATTAATTTTGCAAACTTACTTTTAACTACAAGGCTTACCAAACGACTAGACAGCTTTATTGTAGCCCATTTACCCTTTCGGTAGCCCATGGCTGAATCCATTTAACATAAACATGAGATAGAATCTGTCTAGAATTAGGTTGTTACAGATTTTAAATGTTTTGTGGGTTTTACATTTTGATCAGTAATATTTATTACTAATTCCAAAATATTAGTTTATTTTTATTTTTTTGCACTACTGATCAATCCTCTCATCGAGCAATTATTTACAAAATAGAAAACACCAATACCAGTACAACGGCAAAAAAAATTAGACCGGCTCTTGCGTTAAAAATGTCCATTTATGGAATAGGTCACGAATGGGCACTTTTGGGTTCCTGCTGGGTCCTGGCTTGCTAAAATGCTGTTTCTGGATAACAAGTCTGAACTTGTGGACTACAGGTTTCCATGAGCTGTGGTATATGGATTGCTGTAGTGTTGCACATTGCCTAACTTTGTGCTGTGCTGGTAAAGGCAGTGCTTGCTACTTTGCCAGAGGAAAAAGTAAAGCCACGTTTAAACTTCACTCGTTCATTCGAGGTTATACTGCAAATTCTTTGTTAGGTCAAATCTGGTCTATTCGTGCAAAAAGTAAGACTTGGGGGGAAAAAAACCATATATCCGTATGTTTCGTAATTACCAGGATGGATCAGTTCATGCAGCTGCTCAATTTATCACTCAGATCAGTTTAGATTTTGTGATTGTTACATTATATAAGTGAAGTGAGACAGAGACAAAAGTTAAAAGATGACACTTAAATATCCTTTTAACCCCTTAAGGACCAAACTTCTGTAATAAAAGGGAATTATGACATGTCACACATGTCGTGTGTCCTTAAGGGGTTAAAATAACAATGTTCTGGAACAGGTTTCGAAATGCATTACTGGTTCCAACAACAGACACTTTCAGGGTTAATTGTTATGAACTCAAAGTGGATTTCAAATTTAATGCCACCATAGCCATTTTGGAGACATTCTCCAAGTCAGCTCTGTTTTCATTGATTTTTTTTTAAAGTTTTTTTTTTTTTTTTGTCATGTGGATGGCTTTTTTAAATCCTTCTAAAGTGAGTAAGTTACTAAAAGAGATTCAAATCTACAGACTCGCATGCGAAGATATACCGGTAGTTAAATCTAGTTACAATACACCCATAATCACAGCTTTATCCGGTAAAGATGATGTAAAACATGTTGTTTAAGCAATACAAGATTGGTAGGTATGGAAGTTTTACGGTGTTAACCCCTTAAGGACCGGACTGTTTTTGCGATGTTGTACATTTGCGACCAGGCCTCTTTTTACACTTTTGTGGTGTTTGTGTTTAGCTGTAATTTTCCGCTCTCTCATTTACTGTTCCTATACAAATTATATATTGTTTTTTTCAGGACAAAAGGGGCTTTCTTTACATACCATTATTTATATAATCTCATGTAATTTAATTTTAAAAAAATGAAAAAATATGATGAAAAATTGAAAAAAATACATGTTTTTTGAATTTTATGTGAAAAATCTTTTACTCATCTACAAAAGCGAATGAAAAAAACTGCTAAATAGATTTAAAATTTTGTCCTGAGTTTAAAAATACCCAGTGTTTACATGCTTTTTGCTATTTTTTTGCATGTTATAGGGCTATAAGTACAAGTAGGATATTGCGGTTTCAAAACATACATTTTTAAAATGTATCAATAGTGACATTGTAACACTATTATCTGTCATAAATCGCTGAATAACACCCCACATGTACATATTTTTTTTAAAGCAGACAACCCAGGGTATTCAATATGGGGTATGTCCAGACTTTTTTAGTAGCCACTTAGTCGCAAACACTGGTCAAAGTTAGCGTTCAAATTTGTTTGTGTGTGAAAAAAGTAAAAAACTAAATTGAACGCTAATTTTGGCCAGTGTTTGTGACTAAGTGGTTACTAAAAAAGACTGGACATACCCCATTTGCAATACCTTGGGTTGTCTTCTTTTGCAAATGGTATGCCATCATGGGGGTAATTCTCATTCCTGGGCTACCATACGCTCTCAAAGGCAACGTAACCAACCTGGCCATTTTCAATGTAAAAATATTTGACCCATATATTTGACCCTGTAACTTTCAAAAACGCTATAAAACCTGTACATGGGGGGTACTTTTATACTCAGGAGACTTTGCTGAACACAAATATTAGTGTTTCAAAACTGGAAAATGTATCACAACAATTATATAATCAGTAAAAGTGCTGTTTGTGTGTGAAAAATGCAAAAAAAGTCACTTTCACTGACAATATCATCGCTGTGATATGTTTTACTGTTTTGAATCACTAATATTTGTGTTCAGCAAAGTCTCCCGAGTAAAACAGTACCCCCCATGTACAGGTTTTAGGGTGTCGTAGAACGTTACAAGGTAAAATACAGTGCTAGCAAATTAAATTCTCTGCAATTTCGGCGTGGGTTGGCAGGCAGGTCCCTCAAATTGCAATTAATAAAATTACTTAATTATGTAAAAATATGACATAAATACGCACGTAGAATTTAAATATATATGCATATTTATATATTTGAAGTCTACATGTATATTTATATAATTATTTATGTAATTTTGTATATGGACATATGAATAGTTCGTATTCTTTTTATTTATTTATTTATATATACATAGATATATATACAATTTCATTCTAAGTGTATTTTGTTTTTTTTTTAATTCTTTATTTTGGTTGTGCACTGATTGAACAAACAGCCGGCATGTGCCACAACAGCGACATCCGGTAGAGTAGGCAAACATTGGCATAACATGCTATGGCATTAGATATACAGGCACATTTTTTATATTATTTGATAACAGTAGTTCAGGTTCACATTTGTTTTAAATTATGGTAATATATTACGCTTGTCATGGAGAAAGCTAGATGAGTATATTGCTGATAAACAATAGTTACTAATTGTAGACATGTTTTGATGAGGAATACAGTAGCATATACTAGAGGAATATACCACCCCAGACAGCCCCCTATGCACCTGAGCAACACACTATAGATATGGCGGTATGATAAGACAGGTTTGCCATGCCACCACAGTGAATGCAGACATTTCGAGAGGCAGGAGACTGTGGCATGTACTGCACATTTTTTTGTAGTAGGAACAGTAACAAGGTTAATTAACGTTATCAAAAATGCATATAACAGGACATTGCTTATAAACTGACAGGTAGTATCTGATATGCATAGATGTTTGCAGGCTATGCAAAGTAACAATTTCTATCCGCTTATTTAAAGTAATAGGTTGCCCTCTGGACAGTAATAGGTCGTTAAGCATTAGTTTACTAGTGTGAGACAATACAGCACCGTCAGTTAGTGAGGAGGTCTGTCTAGGTCCTGGCATGAATAAGCAGTAAGCAATTAAAAAACATAGGGGACATAGACCTGTTAGGCAGATGATAGGCAAAACAAAATATAGCCTAAGGGAGAGCTTGTCTGAGCGTGTCCCTCCTGCGCTGGTGCGCCATGTCGCTACCCTATACCCTTGCTGTCTTGCATGATAGAGGATAGTGTCCTGTTAGTCCAGATTTGGTCGCCCCTCCAGCCCCAGGCCTTCGCGGGAGCCCTTGTGCCTGTCCCTCCGCTCCAGCTGCTCTCAGTGCTGCAGGCGATATCCCGGGTGGTCTTGGTGGTCGTTAGTACCTTCCAAGGATGTGGGTTAGGCAATCGGGTGCTACCCCTTCTGCTCCTCAGCCCAGGAAGGCGGCAGTGGGCTTTGGGTTTTGCAGGACGTGGCTTTTTTCTTGCTGGTGTCGCACACTCAGGTGCTGTTGGTAGTCTCCGTCGGTTGTCAGCCGCTAGGTGCAGTTTGACAGGAGGTAGGTGTCTGTGCTCTGCTTGTCCCTGTTTCTCCATTAAGGCTCGGTCCTTTCTGCTCTGCAGCTTCCGCCAGAATCTGCGAAAGAGATCATCCAGTCGCTGTTCGAGTGGCTTTAGTAAGCTGTGTGTCTCTGCGGCAGGGTCAGCAGACGCCATCTTGGCCCCTTGTATGCTGTGTGCTTGCATTTGGGTCTGATGGGTGTCGTGGTTCCGCTGGTGACTGATATGAGCCGGGATAACCCCCACCGGCTGGGGGGAGAGCGGGGTTTCCACCAGTTTTGGCATTTTCCAGCTTTTCTGGGAGCAGGGAGATCGGCCGCTTCTCCCACGCTCACCTCCGACTTTAGGCCGCAATTTCGCTGTCGGGTTCAGCTTGTCCGACCGGGCTCCAAATCCTCCAGTGTTGAGATCCAGGGTGTCGCCTGCTCTCTACTGTGTAGGATCAACGTATTTGCCGGGGGAAAAGTTAGCAATATATTAGCTTTTAGAGAGTTCTCGCTCGGAGCACACGGTTCATGCAGCCATGCAGCTCGGCGGTCAGGCCCCGCCCCCCTCTAAGTGTATTTTGATATAAATATATATATATATTAATATCAAAATACAGTTAGAATAAAATTTCGTATAGATATATAATTTTTTTTTTAATTTTTATTATTATTTTTATTTTTTTAATTTAATTTAATTTACTTATTATTTGTATTTTATAATAATATATATATACAATATATATAGTTATTATATATATTATATATATATGTGTGCAATTTAATAATAAGTGTATTTTTATATTAATATATGTACATATTAATATAAAAATAAACTTAGCATGACATTATATATATGATATATAGACATATATTATATAGGTATAATATATGTCTATATATCATATATATATATATATATACACACATATATAATAATATTTTTTTTTTATTCACTATAACTTTAATTTTTTTTTTATTTTACACTGGCAGGGAGACTGCCTGTCAGCACAGACAGTCCCCCTGCAGGCAGATACTTGGACACCTATTGTGACCATGTGGTCGCCCTGTTGGGCGATCACATGGCCACAGGGGTCCTAATTCGCCATGGGGAGACTGTCTGGGCTGCAGGCAGTCTCCCCACAACGGGAGCAACGCCGATCGCCGCCGGGGGAACGACGGCGATCGGGTAAGTACCTCTTAAATTTAGGACGGTTCAGGACCGTCGTCGGTCGGCAACGCAAAAATGCCGATGACGGTCCTGAACCGTCTAGCGTCGTTAAGGGGTTAAACTGGGGGGAAACTGTAATTAAAAAAACAAAAACACATTTTTTCCCCCCAGTTTTTGATATTGTTCTCAGGTTTGTGTTCCACAAACACTGTATTTTTTGGAAGTACAAAACTGTTGAGTTGAACAAATAAATTAGTTTTTTTTATCCACAGTTTATTTACACCTTCGCTATTTTGAACAAACTCCATTATATCTCATATGCAATGTATGTAGCCGGTAATTGGGGAAACTACCAATCTGTACACATATTTAATAGCATATTAACCCTACTTATGTCATATTGCGTGCCACGACAGAATAGGATTTGCAAAAACCCTTATCATGAACAAGTTAAAGAGACACTCTAAGCAACCTCACCACTATATATCTTGGTGTAGTGGTTACTCTGCCAATAGTTTTTTTAGTGTAGTACCCTAATTCTTTGCCTAACTATATAGGAGTGGCGTTAGAGAAACTTTCTACCTGGTACCTAGAGATTAACATACTTGGACACTTTAACCCCTTAAGGACCAAACTTCTGGAATAAAAGGGAATTATGACATGTCATACATGTCATGTGTCCTTAAGGGGTTAAAGGAACACTATAGTCACCAAAACAACTTTAGCTTACTGAAGCAGTTTTGGTGTATAGATCATGCCTCCAAAGTTCCACTGCTCAATTCCCTGCCATTTAGGAGTTAAATCACTTGTTTCGGTTTATGCAGCCCTAGCCACACCTCCCCTGGCTAAGACTGATACAGCCAGCTGCATGAAAACAAAATGGTTTCATTTTCAATCATATGTAACTTATTTTTATTTCCTGCTCTGTAAATAGAACTTTAATTACTTCAGGAATCTCCTGCAGGGTCTAATCAGCTATTAACAGAGCAGGAGATAAGAAAATCGAAATTTACACAGAATTTGCAATAAAGAAATGTGTAAACATTAGATAACTTCTTATAGTGTTTAGGAAGGATGTGCAAGTCACATGCAGGGAGGTGTGTCTAGGACTACATAAACAAAATGGCAGAGAATTGAGCAATGAGACTGCAGAGGCATGATCTATACACCAAAACTGATTCATTAAAGGGACACTATGTAGTCACCAGAACAACTACAGCTTAATGTAGTTTTTCTGGTGAGTATAATAGCTCCCTTCAGATATTTTCATGTAAACACTGCTTTTTCAGAGAAAAGGAAGTGAAGTGTTTACATTGCCCCGAGGGACACCTCCAAGCGGCCACTGCTTAAATGGCCACTGGAGGGGCTGCCTGGCTCAGGGCTGCACAGTAAGCAGCCTTGCCGTTGAGCGTCCCCACGCTCTGCATGGAGACGCTGAATTTTCCTCATAGAGATGCATTGATTCAATGCATCTCTATGAGCGAGGTCCTGATTGGCCAAAACAGCATTTGGCCCCCTTTCCCTGTGGGAAAGCATTGGCTTGGCTAAAAATCTGCCTTTTTGATGATGTCACAAAGGGGGCAGAGCCAGCGCCAGCGCCGGTGGACCCGCGCAGCGCTGGAAAAAAGGTGAGTTTTGAACTTTTATAGGGGCGTTAAGGAGGGGGGGGGGGTCAAGCCACATAAATGGTGGGTTAAACACTATAGGGTCAGGAATACATGTTTGTGTTCCTGACCCTATAGTGATCCTTTAAGATAGTTGTTTGGGTGACTATAGTGTCCCTTTAATAATGATAAATGTACTTCTGCTAGCAATGTCAATTCTGTCTAACCTAAGTGGTAGTGGCATGCTGGTAGTGCTGGACAAATTCAGCAATATTTTGTAAGTCTGGTAATTTTTTTCTGAAATTCCCAAGTAATATTGGAAAAAAAGATGAATCTCAACAGGGAAGCATCACAAACAGTGACAATTAGTTTAATGTGAAACTGATAACCAGTGAACTAAAAACAAGCATCCTCACTTCTGGGACAGGTCTAAAGGTTTTTATAATACTGTTGCCACAGCCTACATTCCTATTCTTGATTTTAAAACCGCTCTTTCAAGCTGCTCAATTTGTAACCCCCTAAGGACCAATTTCAGTCTAAGCCATCGTCAAATTGTTGTCTTTTAAAACATCCCATTTTAAAAGGAATGTCCTACTGATTTTCCAATAACAAAATAGGTAGATAATGTCACACGGACATAAAAGTCTTTATAAGTTCCAAACTGTGATGACGGCAAAAAAAAACATCACTGGGTTTAAGCTTCAATGCCTATTCTGTTTACTCTGCTTGGTATGCTCGAAATTGTGTACAAGTACCAAGACAACAAGGAACAAATCTACAGAGCTCTCTAAAGGAGAATTCTAAACACTAAGGCTTATTGCAGTAGTTATAGTGGCTGGAATCTTTGGATGCTGCTCCCACCCCCCATTTTTTGGCAAATCATTTTGTAACAGTGTAATATAAACTAGGGTATCATCGAACAACCAATGCTTGTCTCCTGTGCAGCCACCCAGGTAATGTGGAAGAGTCACTTCTTCTAACCCACCCATAGAGCAAACAATTGAATTTAGGCAAGTTGTATCATTCCACATTAACTATATATGTTTAGGGCTTATGAAACTCTTTAATGGTATATCATGTGTAAAACACATTTGTCAGATATAAATGGCATTTTTTCCCCACATTGTTATTCCGGCTTGGGAGTTAGAGTGTTGTATTTAAAATTATTCAATCCGCATTGAAAATGTTTAGACTTTCAGCTGTATTTGCAATGAACAAATGAAAGCATATTGGAGCAGACTTTTCTTGTGCGTTTGGGTCCGTAGTGATGTACGTCTTGGAGTTCTGGCATTGAAACCTTCTGTGGGTAGTATGCGCCTTACTGTACTCACTGAAACCTCAGTGCCTGATGCCACAAAGTCTTGCTGCAGGTCTTTTGCAGTGACTTGAGAGTTTTTCATAAGCTGCCTTTTCAGAAGTCTGGTTGCAGCCATTAAAAGCTTCCCTTTTCTGCCCCATCCAGGTAGTGTAACAACTGTTCCTTCAACTTTGCACTTACAAACTATGCTTCCAATGGTGCCTCTAGGAACATTGAGTGCCTTCGCTATCTTTTTGCATCCTGTTTCTTGTTTGTGAAGGGCAATGATCTCTGCTCTTAACTTTGTGAACCATTCTTTTGATTTAGCCATATTTATAACATGCAGTCAAACGTGACACTCAACAAACTCTTAGCCAGTTCAGGTATTGCAAGTGTTCCATCTCAAGCACACCTGGCACAACTAATAAACACCTGTTTTGCATATGTGCACAGTTAGGAGGGATTCTATTCAGGAGGTTGAATAATTTTAAGACTGGAGAAGTTATATATTTTTTTTATTTTATATTTTATTGGAGTTTTATATACAATAAAACACTTTTCCAATATATGATTCTCAATATCACGACACTGTTGTGCCTTCTCGTATGGGTTGCGACATTCAATGCATCACATAGATCATAATGGTGAACAAACATATATACATCAAGCATTTCAGTAAACTTTATATAACTTGGAAAGGTGACGCTAATTTCGTCGGGATTATCAGGAGGGACAGACCTCTGTGCATTATGTATGCTGGTGTTAGTCGTGTGTGAGGTAGCTGCAGGCTATGGGCCCTATGTGTAGGAATGATTGCGCTGTAAAGCTACTTGTCACTATAAGGTAGGTAAGGTGAGCAAAGTCCCCTATATCGGAGCTAGGCGCTTTATCTCCCCTCTCCTGCGTTGGTTATGTTCTCCTGGTGTCGGTTTTCGCAGACTTTGGGCAGAGGCTCTAGAAGTGCCCTGATCGCTTGTTTCCATTAGCTGTGTGATCTGCTGTGGTGGCCTTGGTTGGTGCAGGCTCTGGAGGAAGGCTTCTGGGTCACCTGTGGAATCCAGCGTGTTCACCACATTGTCGCCTGGGACCTCTAGTGTTCCGTCCATCCCCCATCGGTATTTAATTTTTGCATCTCGCAGGCGTTTTGCAATTGGGGCCAGCTTCCTTTTCTCTGTCAGTACTGCGAACGGTAGGTCTGCGTATATCGTAATCGAGTTGCCCTCAAAGTTGATGTTGCCAGTGTCTCTGGAGTATGTCATAATAGCAGACCTTGCAGCCACGTCAGATGTTACTGCTATGAGGTCTCGGGGTGCCTCCGCGGGAGCCGATGCCGATTTGCGTATCCTGAACGCTGACACCAGCAGCTGGTTGTTCTCCCCTCTCTTTAGGCCCATGGCTGTTATCATTCGTTGCAGGAAGGGTAGTAGCTCTGGTCCCCCGACATGTTCAGGAACCCCTCTAACTCGGACATTGCGGCGCCTGTGCCTGGACTCCTGCACGGTCACCATTCGGGTAAGTTTCTGGATCTGGGTGGTCATTTTCTCCAGCTGATCGTGGGTGGCCTGGGTTCGAGTGTCTCGTGCCGCCTCCCTTGACTCAAGATCAGTTACTCTGGTTGTGAGCTTACCCAGATCCGCTTGGGCTTCTTTGAGGTCTGCTTTCCACACCTTCCTGAAGTCTTGTAGGAGGTTTCTGATATCACCCCGTGTCGCCGGTAGTGAGTCCCCCTCTGCCTCTGATTCCGAGTGCATGCTGCTTTCCGATGTGGAGGCCCGTTCCTCCTGCTCGTCCTTAGATTCCATTGAGGCCTCTTCATCGCTCTGTGCCTCCGGCACCATCTTAGGTGGCGCGCGCGGAGTCGGCCTCGCAAACGAAAGCCTAATGTCTGGTATTTTCGAGGTCTCTGGCTGTTTTTTTTTTTTATTATTTTTTCGCCCCATGATCGACTCTGGGTGTGGGGCCGTGGGGTGACAAAGTTTGGGAGCGAAATTGTTGCTGTAAGGTCACTTTTTTGAGCCGTTTTTTCGGAGCTCCTCTTTTCAGTTGCTTGGTTGGCCACGCCCCCTCGGAGAAGTTATATTTTCAGTTGAATTTGGGGAAACCACTTGAAACATTCATTGAGCTATTTCAATTCCTTTTGTTTGATTTGTTCTTTGCAAGCAGCTGAAAGTCTGTAAATCTTGATAATTTTCGGGGTTGAATAATTTTGATTACAACTGTACATAGTGAGGACACCAAATGTTTTCGCTCGTAAAACATAGTTATAATGAACTAGTAATTTCAGGCCAGAGTAGCCCATTATGTGATGCCTGTCACTCTCATAATCCTCCTTCCGATTCCTAAAAATAGCTCAGGGTATTAGCCGAGAACACAGAGGATTCTTAGCTAAATAAGGAATTTTTTTTTTCATTTTGGCCAATATGCGATTTCCTTGTCAATTATCCACAATTCCCATTTTGCTGTGTCTTTGAAATCAGGTTATTCACTAAGTGAGATTATTGGAAATTTAAGTTGGACTTCATATTTAACACTGAATGGCAACAATTGTACAATAGCTAGAAAGGACATTAAAATGTGTACTCCATTGTACATTGGGGGCTTTAAATAATCCAGTTTCTCTGACTTATTTCACATCTTCAGAGAACTAGGGGAAAAGTTCAAAACATTCCCAATTTGCATTTATTTTCTAAAAGTAATGCTTCCAAGACAGATAATTTAGAACACATTGTAACTAGGTTCCTGATTTTCATGCTTCTATAAGATTTTGAGTAACATATTATAAGGAAGTTGACCAGTGACTTATCGGATATTGGATACTTCCTTTCTAAAACAGGAAGATAAGCACTGATCAGCTACCTGATGTTTCATTGAAATAGCAGGGTTTAATTGGTGGCCCATGAAAAATGGACCAGCAAAAAGATCTGAGTAACGATGACAAGGGCCAAATTGTGATTGTTAGACGACCGGGCCGAAATCGCTGACATTCAGATGCTTCGGATTTCTGAAAAGTGGCAAAATAGGTAGGGGTAGGAATGGGGTTGGGGTAGGGTTAGGTTAGGAGTAGGGTTAGGTTAGGAGTAGGGTTAGGCTCTCTGTTCTTGCCTCTTGTCTTGCTCCCTTGCGCTGCTGTCTGGGAGTCGAGGGGAAGTGAAGGCAATGCTCTGATGGCCGGAGACTCGCGATAGTTGGAGATATTAGCTGCCGGAAACTGAAGATATTGTGTGCTGGGCACTGCAGAGTAAGATATGTATAGCGATAACCATTATATGTGTGCACATTAGGAATGTGGGGCAGTGGCATGCCGGGTGTCCCAGGCCCTGTGCAGTCGTATCTCCCTTAGCCTCCCTGAGTCTCACCGAACAGGGTTGTTACGTCCTGATGGCGGCCATGAACACACCTTTAGTGGCTGTCAGGAAGACTCAGGGTTATTCACTAAAGTGAGAAAGCAAAGTGAATTTATAATTAAAGGTAAAAGTAGCTGCAAATGAAATATTCTCTAAGTCAGCTATGCTTCCAGTTTAGCTTTGATTTACTTAACCCCTTAAGGACACAACTTCTGGAATAAAAGGGAATCATGGCGGAATATGTCCGTCATGTGTACTTAAGGGGTTAAATTTGTAATTCACTTAGAATTCCCACAATAGTGACTAACCCTGGAGAACATTTTACTGGGGCAGCATGCAGATTTGCTGTGCGTGCGCACTATCCTCCCAATCCTCCCTATACAGAGAAAAGAGGGGCACTGTGATGTAGAGTGCAGACGAGACGGTTCTACAAAGTGCAGGGATTGTCCTACAAACAATATGAAGCCCCTAGAAGAAAAAAGGAGGGGGGGCTTTAGAAAAGAGGGACAGTGCTGTATAGAGGTGTGTGGCTGTGGGAGTGGTTAAGACAGTGCTGTATAGCGGTGCTTGGCTGGGAGAGTGGTTTAGGACTGTGCTGTATAGTGGTAATTGCCTGGGGGAGTGGTTTAGGACTGTGCTGTATAGAGGTGTGTGGCTGTGGGAGTGGTTTAGGGCTGTGCTGTATAGCGGTGCTTGGCTGGGCGAGTGGTTTAGGACAGTGGTAATTGGCTGGGGGAGTGGTTTGGGACAGTGCTGTATACTGATAATTGGCTGGGGGAGTAGTTTGGACTGTGCTGTATAAAGGTGCGTGGCTGTTGGAGTGGTTTAGGACGGTGTGCTGTATAGTAGTGCTTGGTTGGGGGAGTTAATCAAGACTTTTACATACATAAAACAAGTGGAGCTTTTAGATTTCAGCAGGCGTTCTGTAAAAGTAAAATACATACAGAAAATAGTGCAATATGTCTATAACACAGTATATAGAAAAGGGTTAAAATATTTGTCAAACTCACAAGCCTGGAGTCATACCCTCATATGACTCTGGTGGTATAAGCCTCTGGACCATTTGGGGGTTGTCCAGACCCTTCTTTGGCAGCGTGCTGGATGTTGAGTAATTCCTTTGGTGTCTTTCTGACTGGTTTCCAAAATAGGAGTAAGTACCCAGTGTGTCAGGATTTAAAAAACGATTTATTCCAAAGAAATATAAAAACAAGATATATATATAATAAAAAATACTTATCCCAGGTAATACTGGGTAGACTCAATAGTCTCAAGTTCAAGTAGATAGTCCAAAACGCGTTTCGCCTTCTCATAAGGCTTCCTCAGTTGGCTGTTCTGTGTTCCGTCTGTTCCAGTGGCTTTTTAAATGCCTTGTTTGCCGGTTTCACTAATTTCGTCTTTTACTTCCGGTTTCGGCACTTCCGGTTTCGGCACTTCCGGTTTGCGTCCTTTTGGAACGCAACGTGCGTTCCAACATCAGTTTCGTCGCTGGACTTCCGTGTGTGGGCAATTCAACAAGCTTTATTGACATAAGGAAGTGTCCATGTGCGAGAAATACTTCATATAGGAATAATTTAAGTAGAGAAGTTCGTATATTCATAAAATTGGTACAGTATGGACTCATACATATAATATAATATTCATACTAATAAAAAATTAATTTAAAAGGTGGTTCTTTGCATTTTTGATAAGTGGACAAGCTGGGTCTACTAAAAAAAAAAGGGATACACATATAAAGGAGGTAAAAGCATAATAAATACTAAAATGCATATTAATTCATAAAGTGACATAGTTCAAAATCTTTGTTTAGCCCATATGGTATCATGGTATTAAAATTGAAGATAAATTTCCTTTCCTCCTTCCCTATCTTTCTAATATAGTCTCCTCCTCTCCAATCTTTTGATACTTGCTTTATTGCACTAAAGAACATTCCTTCAGGGTTTTTTTGGTGTATGATTCTGAAGTGATTGGAGACGCTATGTGACTCCAATCCATTTTTAATATTTCTTGTGTGTTCAGCCACCCTAATCTTAAGGCTTCGAATTGTACGGCCTATGTAGAGGAGGTTGCAGGGACATTTTAAAACGTAAATCACCCCCTTAGAGTGGCACGTGAGGTGATCTTTTATGGTAAATTTCCTATTAATAAAGGGTTCTAGGTCTGTTATGTGTCTTTTTTTATTTTTAGTGTTCTTGCACGCTAGGCATTGCCCGCATCCATAGAATCCTTTATTCATTGTGAAAAAGTTTTTCTTTATTTTTGTTTCTCTATTGCAACTTTGTACTAAGGTATTTTTTAGATTCTTGGCTCCCCTGAAAATTATTTTTAGTTTATCGGGCAGGATATTCTTGAGGACTGGATCGTCTCGTAAGATATGCCAGTGCTTATTTATAATTTTATTAATTTTCTTGTTGTTACCATTAAAATTGCATATAAAAGGAATGTTATTACTACTCCATTTAGGGTCTTTCTTTTTGTTTTTGTATACCAGAAGTTCCTTCCTCGGTATTTTTAGGACATTTTCTAGGGCTGCCTGTAGTGAAGAATCCTCATAGCCTTTTTGTAAAAATTGAATTTTGATCTTATTGGCTTGTCTTAAATAATCTTGGTCACTCGAACAGTTCCTTCTAATTCTTAGGAACTGTCCTCTGGGTGCATTGGTTAACCAAGGAGTGTGGTGACAACTTTCCTTGCGAATGTAGCCGTTCGCATCTACTTCTTTAAAGTGATTTTTGGTTGCAATCTTCATGTCTGTTATATGAATATCTAGATCTAAAAAATTGATGTGTTGAGTGTTGATCTGTGAGGTCAGAACTAAGTTCCATTCGTTAGTGTTTAAATAGGAAATGAAGGAGTTGAGGTCCATAGCATTTCCTGTCCAGATAAAAAATATGTCGTCTATATAACGGCGATAGTTCACCAAGTTCGATCCCCATGGGTGTCCTTGATATACGTGCTGTTCTTCCCAATACGCCATGAACAGGTTCGCATAGCTGGGGGCGAACTTGGCGCCCATCGCCGTCCCCCTAACAGACGGAACACAGAACAGCCAACTGAGGAAGCCTTATGAGAAGGCGAAACGCGTTTTGGACTATCTACTTGAACTTGAGACTATTGAGTCTACCCAGTATTACCTGGGATAAGTATTTTTTATTATATATATATATCTTGTTTTTATATTTCTTTGGAATAAATCGTTTTTTAAATCCTGACACACTGGGTACTTACTCCTATTTTGGAAACCAGTCAGAAAGACACCAAAGGAATTACTCAACATCCAGCACGCTGCCAAAGAAGGGTCTGGACAACCCCCAAATGGTCCAGAGGCTTATACCACCAGAGTCATATGAGGGTATGACTCCAGGCTTGTGAGTTTGACAAATATTTTAACCCTTTTCTATATACTGTGTTATAGACATATTGCAATATTTTCTGTATGTATTTTACTTTTACAGAACGCCTGCTGAAATCTAAAAGCTCCACTTGTTTTATGTATGTATAATTCTATGTTTTAAGTGGTGTAGGGGATACCACTTTACAGGTGTTTTTGAGCTAGTACACTATACCTACTTCCACGTTGTGCATATTTTCTGTTGTATAATCAAGACTTTGCACTAGTGGGTCTCCTGCATAGTATATAAAGGTAGAAAGACAATATTGTAGACTGTGGGGGAGATATGCAATAAGTTATGGATAAGTCATGCCCATATGAGAGGAAAGGTAACCAAGCTTCAGGCAGGGGAACATGTAAAGCAGGGGTAGTCAACCTTTTAATACCTACTGCCCACTTTTGTATCTTTGCTGATGGTAAAATGTTCTTACCGCCCAACAGTGCTGTGGTAACTAATTGTATAGCGCAAGTGCATTTTTAACGCAAATGTATTAAATGTATCTAAATGTATCAATTTCCCCCCTTTTTTTCTATTTTATTTTATACTTTTTTTTCTATGTCTGTGTGTAAGGTGCTGTTTGAGTTTGTGTGTGAAGGGTGCAGTGTGTGTGTGAGTAGTGCTGTGTGGGTGTGAGGGGGCAGTATGTGTGAAGGGTGCTGTGTGTGTGAGGGTGGCAGTATGTACATGGGTGAGGGGCAGTTTCTGTAGGTAAATGTGTGAGGGGACAGTGTGAGTGAGGGGTGGAGTTCTTGAAGGGTGCAGTGTGTGGGGGGGCCGTGTGTGTGTGTGATGGGTGTAGTGTGGGGTAGTGTTTGTATGTGAGGGGTACAGTATGTGTGTAAAGGTTCATTGTGTGTGTGTCTAAGGTGCAGTGTGTGTGAGGGGGGGGGCTATGTGTGTGTTTGTGAGGGGTTCAGTATATACATGCGTGGCAGTGTGTGTGTGTTTGTGAGGGTGGCAGTGTGTGCGGTCGTGATGTGTGTGTGAGAGGTGTGTGTGTGTGAGGGGACGGGGGGGTAAGTGTGTGTGTGTGTGGAGACGGGATGTGTGTGTGAAGGTTGCAGTGTGTGTGTGTGTGTGTGTGTGTGTGAGGAACGAGGTGCACTGTGTGTGTTCGTGGGGGGTGCAGTGTGTGTGATGTGGCACAGTGTGTGAGGGGTGCAGTGTGTGTGTGTGTGTATAAAGGGTGCATAGGGTCTATGCTGTGCGTAGGTGGGGGAGATTGGAAAATGTATCTTAAAGTCTCCCCGTCCCTTCTGCTTACTTTACAGGGAGGGGGCACATAATGATGCAAGCCCTGGTCCAGTGGTGACATGTTCACTTTAGACTGACGCTCCTCTGGCTACAGGCTGACTCTCCTGTCCTCTTGCGAGCACAGCACTGTATTGGAGCATTGCCATGGTAACAGCCAGCAACACAGTCTTCTAGGCCCTTCCCTCCCTCTGCTGGAACGAAGTGCCAGCGGGCCGGTGAGGGAGATACTTGATCTCCTCACCAGCCCAAGATGGCTTACAGCAAGGCTGACTCTACCTTGGTCCATGGCCATCGAGGCACACTGGGCATTTTCTGAAGAACCCACCACCACCCACCTGAAATCCCAAACCGCCCACTAGTGGGCGGTAGGGACCAGGTTGACTACCCCTGTGTAAAGAGATGGGAGATCGGTCAATGAATGAAGGAGGAACAATGTTTATGATTGATAAAAATAAGCCCATTAACAAATGCATCCAGGAATACTAAATGAGCCTCTATGAATGCTCCCTCAGGCAATCAGCCATAAAGATCTTCCATCACATGAGCAACAATGTGTCTTAATCTACTGTTTATGACACTGACTATCAGTGATCGATGGCTGACGTTTGTAGGAAGGCTTACAAATGTATCTGCTCTCTGATACGTTATCAGTAAGATATACTTCAGACAAAAAGTCACAACTTTAGGTATTACGTAAAAAAAAACAAAAAAACTTTAAAATAAATGCAATAAGAATTACCGATATACTCCCTGTAGCGTATACTAGAATTATAAAACTGGTTTTGGAACCATATTTATTGTTTTGGAGCTGGGATTGATGCATATCCGTGCATTTTATGTAAAATACTGAAAATATCACGCTCTAAAAGTAACAATCTTAGGGATCAAAGTTCCTGGGATAAGTCACATTCTCGCGCATAATGTCAGCACACACACTAAAAAAAAAACAAAAAACAAAAAAACAACAAAGAAAACTACATATGAGTAGAACCTAGGTTTCCACTGAAATGATTAATGCAAAGTCATCAGATTGCTCGGCTAAAATCCAACAGGATTATGTTTTTAAAGAAATCTGCCAAAAGGAAGTGGTTTGCTGAAACGGTTAAAAAATATATATATATAAGCGATTGTCTGTATAAAAGGTGCTATTAAAATAGGTTATTAGTGAATACATCTATATATATAAAACACTTGGACTGTATGTGACTTAGACCGAATGCTCCATACAGGAATACTTCCGATAAGCCCTCCAGTCGAGTCCAGTGCATTTGTGCTTTTAAAGAAGGGGTAAAAATATTTATATACTTTGGGAAGGTGGTCTGAAAACATGCAGAAGAATGGGTTTATTGGTGGACGGTGGTGTTTGGAGGCTGGACATCTGATAAGAAGGTCAAAGGTATTTGGTAGTGGTATAAAAAATAGTGGAGATGGCTAGGAAATAGGGTGGTATGAAGTAGAGGTTGCAATATTACAGGGTTGGACAAGGAATATTGCTTTGGAAGATGGTAGAAGTGGTAGTGAGGCTGGTGATATGGCTGTTGGGTAGAGGCTGAAATAAGACCATGGAAAAACCAGGGAGCTGAGATGGGCGCTAAAAATGTGTTTATGATTTCCACAAATTTTACAAATCAGCAAAATTCTAATGGGGCACACTGTGTATACTGCGAACACTGTACATTACAGAAGTCAATCGAACATAAACAATGGCCAAATATATGTTCATGGTTCAGATGGGTTCAAGATATTGTCCTCAATTTAATATTGTTGCATACGGTTAAAAATGATTTCATATTATGAAGATATTCTGATATTTTTTATATACAAGGAGTTAAATTAAAATCGAAACAAGAAGCATCATGTTAACATCGTAGCCTTTGTCACCGTGAGGTTTTGATAAAAACAAAGGGATCTTACTCAAGACATGACAACAGCAGACGCAATACGTCATGTGTTGAGAAAGAGCCTTGTCTGGAATACGCACATCTCGGTGACCAGAATGTCAAAATAAACTTAACAATTCTCTCTTTTTTTACTTGCTTTTTTATCCAGTATATTTGGTATTTACCTTGTAATTTTTAAAGAAATTAATAGAGGAGGTCTAGTTCAGAGCTTTCAAATAGATTTTAAAGGTTTAGCAGATTTAGTACAGTTTAATCTTGCTGTTAAATTCAGTTTGAATTCTATACTGAAATCAAAGTAGGGATTACTGTAACTTAAAGGACCACTCTAAGTACCATAACAACTGTAATTTATTGTACTAGGTCAGTACATGCTCTGTGCCATCCCTCTCTTTATGCTCAGGATCATCAATGGGTACAGACTATACTGCCATAATGGTCCTATTTAAGCACGGAGCCCAATTTGGGCAGTTTGCTGCTAGGCACTTCTATTTCTACGTCCCTCAGCCAGGCTGCACAGAAGATCTCTGATGTAATCAGCCCTGAGTCTGACAACACTGATCACTAACCATGTACTCCAGCACCACTGAGCGGACTTAATGTAAGGACAAAAAAATAAATTCAAAAAATACAATCCTTTTGCCTTTTGTGCATAGAGGACCAAAATGTTGTATTTTATTTTCTGTCCTTAGGATCCACTAAACCTTTATCTTTTTGCATTACATTGTCGGCCCGGTTTGTTGCTTCTCCTTCTTACACTCTGGGGATAATTGCATCCCTGCTCTAATGCTCAGATGTTTTAAACTTATCCCATAATTTTTTTTCTTGTGTGCAGCACATTTCCTTATTTTACGCATAGAATACAAGTCTACGTTTGTTTGTGTGTGTGTGTGTGTGCGCGCGCGCACACATCTGGTAAGATTCTGGAAGTATATGTATATGTCTGTATATGAAAGTGTGTGTCTGCATGTGTTTGGCCAGTGTGTCTGTGTGAGCCTGACATTTTCTGTCTGTGTTTCAGAGTGTATTTGTGTGTATGTGTTTCTGGTAATGCATTTCTTGTTTTTAGGAATGTGTATTGGGGTGTGTGAACCTGGGAATATATGTGTTTCTAGGGGTATGGATGCGTATGTCTGGTAGACTGAGCGGTTGGCTTACAAGGGGCACACAATTTCGAATAGCACCCTCTTTATCTCACATCATTCTGGAGTGATTTGACAAGAAAAGAAAAAAAAATAATGAATACGAAAACGTACAAAAAGTGACAGTTCAAGTTTAGACCTTATGAAAATATGAACAAATTAAAAATTTGTTTTTAGGTTTTCTACACTTCTATGTGAATATTTGTAGAACATTCAAAAAGTAAACGTGAAAAGTCTGCTTTAAATTGTATTCTTTGTATATATACGGTAAATACAATTGCGTATACGCAATTCTTTTAACTTGTCTTGAAAAGCCCTTCTCATCTTCAGCCATGACCTAACACAACCAAGGCCTCTTCCTCGCCCTGGTATGAGCTTTCTCTTAAAACAAACAACACTGCCAGAATGCAGGGAGGAGCGACGACATACTTTTAGCTGATGCTAAAAATGAAATACATAAAAAAAAAAAAAAAAAAAAAAGGCCATCCTTCTCAGCAATCCTATATTTGTCTGCCAGCCATCCACTGGTAGTGAATCACACCACAACGGTTCAAAGTTTCATTTAATAATGCATAAAGCATCGCTTTCTAATTATAAAAAAAAACAAAAAAAATATGTGCAACTTCCAATTTAACATTGCAGTGGAACAGAGGGTGATTTCCAGTGACTACAAGAATAGAAAATACATTGTGATCGCACTCATACGGAGAAAACGGTCAATTCTAAACATAAAATAGCAGTCTGCTGTATCACTACTTGGCAATAGGAGATCTATCTTATTTGGGAAGTCCCAATGAAGAATTCTTTGACATACGTTGTACAGATGCATTTTATTAAACGAGAACTGGCAGTTCCGAGAAAATGTATATTTATTTAGCCCTATATTTAATAAATGGGCATTTGTGAGTCATGAAAAATATAATTAACCCTCACTTCTTTATCCTGTCCTTCCATCTTAGCTCCCTGACAGTTATTGGTATAAGTTCTGGGCTTGGCCTAGAGAATAGGAGAATTAAACAATGACTATCTTTCTCTTCTTCACTGCAATTTGTTAAAATTGTAAAGGAACAATCCAGGTCAGGGCTGCCCAAGAGGTAGATCCCCTGATGTTGTAGAGATACATCTTCCATGATGCTTTGCATGCCTTTATAATGACAAAGTATCACAGAAGCTGTAGGTCTACAACATTGGGAGATCTATCTTTTCGGCACCCCTGATCTAGGTTAATAAATGCATATTAATAATATGTATTTATTTCTCTTAATTGGACTTGTTTTTAACTTCTACAAACTTACTTTGCATTAGCTGCAAATCTGACTTGTGCAGCTAAGCCGAACCTGACTTTTGCTGTCAACAATCACGCCAGGTATACGGGTAGAAATGGGCTGTGTACTTGCAAGCCATGCACAGCTAACACTAGCATGTCTGCTTACACAGTGTCTGCAAGTCTAATGGCTGTATATTCCTTGTCAACACGCAGTGTGTGCTGAATTTGCACAAATTCTTTATCGCCAGCGCAGATGCCAGCGGCAGAGGAATAAATGAGAATATTCTTCTTGTACACATTGCTAATTAATTAGTAGGTTTCTACGTTTGAGATATCGTTACTATTTCCTTTTCTTTCCTTAGTTTTATACGTTTCTTATGTAAAAAAAATTTAAAAAGTGAATGTCCAATATGTCATATATATCCTATCGACGTTATTGTCATTTGCCTGACTCTTTAGAGTGATATAAAATAGATCTTATTGATTCTGTCTTGCATTCACAATACAAAAAAAAAAAAAAGTGGTTATGACGCTTACAATATCCCTTTACTGTACATTTAAAATCGTCACATTCAGTTTTGGCATGTACAAGCTTGGTGTATATGGAATATATTTGGTGTATTATTTATAAAGCTTATAAACGTGACACCACACTTATACAGATCAGATCCCAAACACAAATATTTGCTCTCATAAAATATATTCACCCCTGCTCACACACATAGAGTCCCAGACACCCATATTTAGCATATATACAAATTCAATTACACCTGTTTACCAATTATTATTACCGTAACCAATCAATAAAAAGTTCAACAACATTTTCTCAATCTCTGATTGACAATTAAGAATACATTTAACACAATCTACCCCTTTCTGGAATTGCATGTCAAACAAATAATTTACATACACTACACTATTGCTTATCTCGTCAACCACAGTCTTTTTTTTTTTTTTTTTTTTTTTACTGAGAATACACTTCCCATTTTTACTTCTGCAATATAAGCAGCATAATATGTAACAATGGAGTCTATTCACTAAACAGTGAATTAAAGTGAACTGAATTTTAGGCAGAAACTGTCTAGTTAGATGAGGGTTCAAACTGTTTAACACGATGTAGCGTTTGCCACAGCTTAAGTGTTTTGACTGCTAAACGGTGAGTTTTGGTAAATTGAAAAGAAAAAAAAAAAAATGCCGACCAAACTAGTCAAGTTGTAAAAAAGCTGAATAGAAGTATTTCATACCTCCTAACTTTTAGAGCAGGGGTGCCCAAAAGATACATGCCCAGATGTTGTAGAACTAGCTGTAGTGCTAAAACATCTGGGGATCTACCATTTGGGCACCACTGATTAAGAGGTATGCAGATCAGGATGGGTGGGCGAATTTGAGTGCCGGCGTTCCAAGTGACACAAATCGCATTACTGTCAAGGCCTTTAATGGGTGAGACCTTTGGAACAGGTGTAGAATTGTTTGGACTAAAAAGGATGGACTAAAGGGGCCTGTCTGACCCCTAGCCTGCAGATCCTTTCAGACATTTTGCTGAAGCGCTTTAATTGGGATACTGGTACCCATACACAGCACAAGTGCGTCTAATAATGTGCTTGTGCCGTTCTGCCCAAGGACAGCTCCTGGTGTTCCCGAATAAAGGACACCAGGGAACTAAAATCGTCATGGCAGGACAGGAACCCGAAATAGGGACTGTAATGCTAAAATTGGGACTGTTGGCGGGGGGGGGGGGGGGGGAGGGGGTGGGGGTGGGAGACTACTTCAACCTAACATTTGCAATTCAGTTATCATTTCACTACAAATCACTGATTTATGAATACATTCTCTTGAACACACCAGTAGAGAAAAATCAAGGAGCTCACATTTACTATGAGGTTTTTTTTTTTACTCTATTTGTTCTTTGTTTTTTTTCTCTTGTTAACAGCACAGACACAGTTCAGTAGTGAGCATTTCAGTATCAACATAGTAACCGAGAGGAGAATAAGATGGATGAAGGTTGAAGAGGAGGGATAAATATAAAACAGAAGACATGCCTTAAAAGGGAATGGCAAAAAACAAGGCCAGGAGAAGAGGTGAACCTGGATGACGCTTGCCCAACTGTGTGCATGCGCGAGAATTTCAGTCTTAAAGCCAAGGATAAGACACCACAGACAGAGAAATGGAGATGGCAGCACAAGAAGATTGAGATCCAGCAGGAATAGAGGACAACATTTGTACGCGAGCAATGAAAGTGATAGGGTGCGGAGTGAAAACACTTATTATGGCATAATTAATTGATAGAACTGCTTCAAAGAGGAACTGTTAATTCTCTGGAAATTACATCACTCGGTAAAAGTTTGACCCTTGAATTAACCTTTCTATTTATATGATGCTCTGGTTTCTCTTAAAATTTATATTAAAAGGTTTGGCAAGATACATCCTACACACTGTAAGAACTTTGCACCATTGCAAAGTGCATAATGCTTACAGCACCCCGAGTTGGTTACAGGTGTATAAACATATAAAATGCTCTGCTGTTGTAAGACAGCCCACAAGTGCTTTCAATCAGGTCTCCTGGACAAATAGCCCCGAGTATCCATTATCCATTTAATTTGTACTGTGATTGAGGCAATAACAATTATTTGGACACGTTTTTACTAGACAACCCCTTCAATTGACATTTCAGCAGGATGATGGAATTAAATACAAAATCAGACTCCAACTATTGTTCTAGAAAGGCCCCCAAAAATTCATGTGACATGGTAAACAGTGAAATTCCCACCAAGTAGATCAGAAAAGCACAACTTTCCATCGAAAAATAGCCAAATATCCAACCTTGCTCATTAGAAAAGCCATATCCTGAAGGACCCACGCCATGTGTAAATTATGTATATATTTTATTAACCCTTTTTAAAAAATGATTTTTGCAGGTCAAAAGAAATACAATAATCTGCTACTCTGTAGCATACAAGTACAGCATTATAATATCTAGAGCTACACGTGACGATGTGACCCTATTTTAGAAGATATATAGTATCAGAGCAAATGCTTTCACAACCTAACTACTCATCAAATACTCTTAATATGAATGGAGGACACCGTCTGTAAAAATAATGTGAGGAATGAAAGAATAATTGTACTTAGACTGCTTAAAAGCACAAATTATCAGTTTGGGGGTAACAGCTTACAAAGCCAGCAGCAAATGAAAAGTCAACTTGTATAAACACAGAAAATCAAAATTTTAACATATGGGGCCTCCCCACAATGCAGTTCAGGGACATGTCTGCTCCTGTCTTAGTCCTCCATGGTATAAAAGGTGTGATTCTCTCCAAAATCCTTTGTAGTTTGAGGCTGTTGCAGACCCAGTGGCCGATGGAAAGATCAGTACGTTACATAGTATGTACATCTTGCTGCACTTGTCTGCCAGAACACATTGCGGGCCCTACTTATAGGGGACAGAATTGTCCCGGAGAAGGTGACTAACTTTCCTTAGGGATTGCCTTCATAATATAGTAGATCAGGAAAGGTCCTTGTAAAAAGTAAACTGGGAATCTGCAAAGGTTACGTCATCTTCCGGTTCCCAGCCTCACTCTGCGGCGCGCGAGGGAGCTGAGCAGACAGCTCAGGGGGAGCTCTCCCTCGCCAGCCGCCCGCCCTACAAACAACAAGCCCAGCAGCCCGACCGGCAGCCCCACTAGACCCCAGGGAGATAGAGAACCCCCCCCCAGCATTACCAAAGGTAAGGAGGCTGGGGGGGTAAATAAAAAAAAAAGTGTTAATGGGAGTGAGTGTGTGTGAGTGTGTATATGACTGTCTGTTAGTGAGTGTGGGTGTGTGTTAGTGAGTGTGAGTGTGTCTGTTAGTGTGTGTGAGTGAGTGTCTGTTAGTGTGTGTGTCAGTCTGTTAGTGTGTGTCTGTGTGTGTGTCAGTCTGTTAGTGTGTGTCTGTGTGTGTGTCAGTCTGTTAGTGTGTGTCTGTTAGTGAGTGTGTGAGTGAGTCTGTCAGTCTGTTAGTGTGTGAGTGTGTGTATGTCAGTGAGTGTTAGTGTGTGTATGTCTGTTAGTGAGTGTGTGTATGCCTGTTAGTGAGTGTGAGTGTGTCTGTTAGTGTGTGAGTGTGTGTATGTCAGTGAGTGTGAGTGTGTCTGTTAGTGTGTGTGTGTCTGTGTCTGTTAGTGTGTGTGTGTCTGTTAGTGTGTGTGTGTCTCTGTTTGTGAGTGTGTGTGTTTCTGTTAGTGAGTGTGTGTGTTTCTGTTAGTGAGTGTGTGTGTTTCTGTTAGCTAATGTATGCGTATCTGTCAGTAAATTTGTGTGTGTGTGTGTGTATTTATTTAGAAGGCGGGGTGGGGGGAAGGGTTGGGGGGGGGGTTAGGGGGGCGCCTGAGTTTTGTCCTGCCTAGGGCAGCACAAAACCAGGATACACCACTGCCTTAAGGTCTGCTTTAGTTGAGGGGTGTTATGTGACCCCTGCTGGACCCCACATGCCTGTGACGGTTTCCCTTTGTAATTTTCATGGAGACACCTGTGCAATAGTAATGATATCCTGACTTGCTGGTGGGTCCTAAGGATCAGATCGAAAAATTCTGCCTAGAGGACATTAAAGCTCTTAACTGTTCTCCACATAACATTTTTATAAGAATTGTAGCGTGATATATCAAAGGATTTAAAACTACATTAGACAAATTGTATAAAATAAAAACATGGTTAGAAAGGGGTAGAAAGACGTTATGGTGTAAGGTCAGAGAAGGAGAAAGCTTGTTGACTTTGCTCATTACATCGTATTTTGGTAAATATTAGATGTATACCATGTTTCCATGAACTTGCAATCTTTCTTAAGACTTTACATTTACTATTCACCATTTCTGACTTTGTGGTATTTTATTTTCCGTTTACACTGACTGTGTTCGTGCTGTGTGAAACCGTGTGATCTCTGCTTTAAGTAGTATATGTAATGTTAGAATTTCATAATAAAGTATATGTCTTTTCTGTAATCCTACTGAGCATTAGAACAAGGCATTTCATTCCTAAATCACCTTAGACAGCCTTCCTAAAAACAGTCTTCATTGATGCCAAGTACGGTGGGACGATGTGAGAGTCAACCTGAGAACTCGTTTTTTTGTATATCATTACGCATGACTGCTGACCCTCTCCCTTTTTATCTTCCGTTACCCTTCCCCCCAATAAAACACAGACAACCAAATTGTGGGTAAGGGCAACGGCCACAGCTTTTATTATTAAGCCAGCATAATTTAAACCAACTGTCAGCTGCTGGGTTTTCCCAGCAGACAGCTAACACAACAAATCTTCCAGAGCCTCTTCAGCCTGAAGTCCGTCCTCAACCAGACCAGGCTGCGACTCCCCAAGCCCGTCCGGGCACTGCTCTCAGTTCCACTTGCTGGCGAAGGACAAACCGCCACCGCAGCCTCTCCCCTATCCCTGCGTCCCCCCGAAGCCAGCGCCTGTTCAATGGCTGACTGTAACCCCAAATTAAATATATCCAGCCCAATTTCGTTTAGGTGGACCCCATCAGCCCTCATTATGTTTGCGTTGTTCCCTTCCAGCTCCACATGACGTGCCACAAAGCCACCCAGCCTACGCACAAAACGTGAAATCGTCATGTTGAAACGACGCCTGCCGCGCTCCACCGCCCTGGCGTGTGGCAGCGCCCCCCAAGCCGGTCGAGGAATAACTTCGGACCACACCAGTGTGACCTCGCTGAAAAGCGCCATATAGCGGGCCAAGTCGTGCTTGCACGCGTAAATTAAATCCACAGCTCGGCACCGTCCCAAGTCATTCCCCCCGGCATGAAGTACCAGAACCACTGACCCGGTCACGAAGCGCCGGAGCGCGACGCACTCCGGATACACTTGGTGCCACTCCAAACCCCGTATCCCCCGCCATCGAACCCTAACCTGCTCATGCGGGAGCCCTAGATTCCGGCCGTATGGTCTGTGCTCAGCGCGCCTAGCCGCCCAATAAATAAAGGAGTGACCGATGATCCAAACATACCGGGGGGAACCTGTGAAGAAAACAACACATCATAACTACCAACAAACTATAACAGATGAGGACGTATATACAGTTGAAACCTGCGAGAATCCCATCGACCCATGCGCTGAATTGCAGCATCGGACAACCCTACCTGTCGCGCCTGAGTTGCTGCACCAATCCGGAAGGAGTGGGGAGAATATCCCTTATCCTCTATGCCCAAAGCCCGCAAACTAGTCTTAAAAACACTGGAGAACTGAGACCGGGTTAAGACTGACCCATCTGCGTGAAGCAAAAAGGACTCTGCAGCCTCCGGCCGTAAGCGCGCGTATTGACCTACCAGCGCCACAGGACACCACCTACCCCCAGTAGCACCAATGCTAACCGACCTCCCCCGACCTAACTGATCTGTTTTGGACTTCCGAATGAAAACCTCCACTCCACTCTGCCCTATGCGAACGTCCCCCCTTCGAAGAGATGCCAGAGCCCTAGCCGACGCGGCCACCAACTCACCTATCCGCAGCGCAGCGTAAAAACACAGAGAAAAGGCCACCCTGAAAAGCAGCGCCTCGAAGGGGGAGAAGCACACCGCAGAGAGAACCCCACAGAGATCATCCAATAAGTGGACGGACACCGGCCGTCTACAATCAGGAACCCTTTCTTTCCTCCATCCCCGAAGAACCCTCTGGACCACGAACTCTTTTGAAAGGTCCTCCCACCCCATACAACGCATCAGGAAAGAAAGAGCCCCTAAACTGCGTTCCACCGATGACACCGAAGCTGCGCGCTCCCGTAAGGAGGACATGAAAGCCAAAGTAGACAGCAACCTACCCTCAGAGGAGTACAAACCGAACTCTCTCGCAAAGACCAGCCACCGATCCCACACTGCCCGATAGGCAGACCACGAAGCGGGAGCCAGCGATCTCCTGAACAGGTCTGCTAGGTTCCGAAATCGAGGGTCCATAAGCACGTGGGACATACCAGACCGGCTTCCTCGGCTCCTGGAGCGACCTCCCGAAAACGATCCCACTGAAAGCGAGAAAGAGAGTCGGCAATGACATTAGACACTCCGGGAACATGGATTGCTCGGAACCAAATGTTAAATTCCAAACAACGCAGAACCAACCGGCGTAACAAAGCCAATACTGGAACCGAGCCAGATGATAAACGATTCGCCACATGGACCACGCTCATGTTGTCCGTGCGGAAAACCACCTGCCTGTTCGCAAGCTCCTCCCCCCACAATTCCACTGCTACCACAATAGGGAAAAGCTCGAGAAAAGTCAAGTTACGTATCAGGTACGCCTCGCGCCATGCAGCAGGCCAAGGCTCCGCACACCAACGTCCCCGAAAAAATGCCCCGAAGCCCAGGGAGCCGGAGGCATCCGTAAACAACTCCAGGGCCATGTTAGATATCGCTTCTCGATGCCAAATTGTCCGACCATTGTACCCTGCGAGGAACTCACTCCAGACATTCAAATCGTCCTTGAGCCGCTTGGTGACCCGAATAAAATGATGGGGAAGGCTAATGCCGACAGTAGCCAGAGACAGCCGTCTACAAAACACCCGACCCATAGGCATGATCCGACATGCAAAGTTCAAGTGGCCCAACAGGGATTGCATCTGACGAAGCTGCACCTTCCGCGCACCCTTCACCCGATCAACCATGGTCGTAAGGGTCCCCAATTTATCACTGGGCAAACGAAAGACCAAACCGATGGAGTCAATCTCTATACCCAGGAAGGAAATAACCGCCTTCGGGCCCTCTGTCTTGTCCTCTGCCACTGGAACCCCTAAATCTCGCATAACTGCCTTAAACTGTCCCAACAAGTATTCACATCGCGAAGAGTGAACCGGACCGACGAACAGAAAATCGTCAAGATAATGCAAGAGGGAAGAAAAACCTGACACCTCCGATACGATCCATTCCAGCAACGAGCTAAAAACTTCAAAATAATAACAAGAAATCGAGCAACCCATGGGGAGGCACATATCGTAGAAAAATTCCCCCTGAAACTGACATCCCAACAAATGAAAACAGGAAGGGTGAACTGGGAGCAACCGAAAGGCCGATTGAATATCAGACTTAGCCATCAGGGCCCTAGGCCCTGCTTCCCGAACGAGATCCAGAGCCCGATCAAAAGAAGCGTATCGGACCCGACTATCCTCCTTCGCAATCCCGTCATTAACCGAAGCCCCCGCTGGAAAAGACAGGTGATGAATCAGCCGAAACACCCCCGGTTCCTTCTTAGGAACGAGGCCCAATGGGGACACCCGCAAATTATCAAACGGAGGAAAGGAAAACGGACCCGCCATCCGTCCCAAGTCCACTTCTTTTTGCAGCTTAGCCGCCCGAATCCCTTCCCTACCCCGAATCGATGACAAATTGTGCGAAAACGACGCCTCCCCAGACGGAGTAAATGGGATCCTAAAACCGTCGGTGAAACCTTCCCAAAGCACCCGCGCATCCCTATGCCTGGGGTACCGTGCGAGCCACGGAAGCAGTTTTTTCGCCCGTACCGGGGTCCTCCCCCCGAGGAGCGTCATCCTTAGATGCCGTCCTGGGGAGGGATTTTCCTCTTCTAAAACACCGAACCGCCGGGTGAGCCCCACCACAGTGGGAACACATGTTTAAATCGACAACTGTTGTACCACCTGCACTGACTCTCATTGAAGAGCCAGCAGATGCCCTTCTTGATCCCGGCCGACGCTCCACCAGGAGCGCCGGCGGCCGAAGGAAAGGACGATGAGGCTGGACGGCACGGGGTCATGAGAAGTAACCAAAGGTTACCATCTTGCATTCCAAAATGCATGTGCGGTCGAACCGCCATTTTTTGTCTAAATTGCTGGTCGTATTTAAACCAGCATTGACCCCCATAAACTTTATAAGCCCCCCAAATTAAATCCAAATAAGAAAACAAAGACGGGGCCCGCTCTGGAAACCTCGTCGACAAAATACTAGCGTAAGTTGCAAATCCTTGCAACCAATTACCGAAGGTACGGGGGAGCTCCTTACCTTTTCCAATCTCCGTCGCCTCACCACGTCGCGGTCTATCAGCAGATTCCCTATCAAAAGGGACTAACGATATGAGGTCCACATACTCACCCTTCAATATTTTCTCCTTCACCTCCAGCGACACATGCATCCCCAGGGGGGCTATGTCACACACCGGCCCCCCTGCAGTACCCTCCATAGAACCCAACGGAGGGGGCCCCGTGGGAAGTGAAGCGTCCTGCGCAGTTAAGCCAACCTGCCCTAAGCGATCTAATACTAAGCGCAGCAATTTTATGACTTCCCCAGTATTCCCTTGTTCCAGCCCAGAGACCCCCTCTGCCCCTAACCAAGCGCGTGCGCACTCCAACTCACGGTTCTGGAGCAGGGGTCTCTCCATCAGCTCCACATCCGATCCATCCGTCAATACAGGTCCTGTGGCCAGCCTGCCAGCCTGCCCTCCAGGGGGCTGGCGGCTCACCCCCATGGTAGCTCCAGATCTTCTGGGGTGGGTGTGTGGAGGGGAATCCTGCGTCCCTCCCTCCTCTGTGGCTGCAGAAGCACGTTCAGGTCTCCTGGGGTGATGAAGAAGAGGGGAATCCTGCGTCCCTCTCCTCTCCCTGGTGGTCCCAAGATGCCCTGGCGAGTTCCTCCGCCGGCCTGCCTGCACCCGCTGGCCATCTCCACTTTCGGGGGGCCAGCGGTGCTCCGTTCCGGAATCCCCGGATCCATCTTCACCCGGACTTCCGGGTTCGGCAGTGGCCTGTGACGTCTGCGCTCCTTGACCCGCAGACGTCACGTACGCGCCACCAGCGTTCCGGCGTGCGGCGCCCCGCCTCTTCCGGCGTGAAGCCGCACGCCCTGACGTCACATCCGCTGCAGCCGGAAGAGAAGGGTGAGGACTGCGCAACCTCACCTCTCCCACAGCGCCATCTTGGGATCCGCCATCTTGATGGCCAGGCCCCGACCGGGCCATCCGACGCGTGGAACACCTCTCCCCGCTCCTTCTTCTTCCGGAAACCGGATTCCTCCGCAGGGGGCCAGCCTCACTCGGCCCTGGACTGGTAGTAGTTGGTGGCACAGCCCTGGCTCTCCTCACCGGACTGGGAGACAATCTGGATGGCGGCCTGGAACGGCGGGTACGACGTCCTCTGGTGGGCCCCGACCCCTCTTGAGACTCCTGGGTGTTTTGGACGCTGTGAAGCAGTGCAGCATAGGACTCTGCGCCGTGTGTCCTCTGAAAGGCCTGCAAAATCGTGAGTAGAGCCTCTCTGGGCATGTCAGGGACATGAGCCATGATGTTAAGTTATTAACTGCAGTGGCAAAATTCTGGAACAGCAGTTTTAAAACACTAACAGCAGTTTTTCTTTTTTAAGGTGACCAGAAACAGCACTGCTAGGTTCCCTCAGCGTGCTCTCCAGTGGTCTGGTAAGTATTTCCCAGTGACCCCGGTCCAAGTTCATCCCAAACATTGTATCAATTTTTGTCACCATGGCAACCTCTCCGGGCAGCAGTCATGCTCCCCCTCCTTATCCACTCCGGGGGTTGGCCTATATTCTAATTCTGGATTTCACAACCCCCCTCAGGAGCCATACAGCTATAGTTTCTAACATGTTATTGCTTCTACATAATGTGTAATTTTTGTATTTTTGGGGAGAGCATCATTGTGTGCCAATGGAATTCAGGATACACTGGAAAAGGAGAAGAAACAAAAAGGCTCTCAGAGTGTGAGTGTGTGCGTGAGTGCAGTGGGATGGAGGGAAAAATATACTGGGCCTGGCCTGTTAAATAGGCCCTACCTCTTCCTCCACCTCTGGACTAAGCTAAAGCTGAGCTAAGGGGTCCTCTATCTCAATGATTGGTGGCCTAGATACAGGGATATGCAACCACCATCACTCCAGATGTTGTGGACTACATCTCTCATGATGCTTTGCCAGCATTATGGTGGTAAGAGCATTATGGGAGATGTAGTCCACAAAATCTGGAGTTCCAGAGGTCACCTACTGATGGACGCTTACTGTCCTGGTTCTAACACTTATAAGGCCAGATGATACCGAATCCTTATGTCCCTATTAACTGCAGATGCTGCTCCCTTCCTCCTCTACTTCAGATAGACAGGGTTATTCACTAAAAACATAAAATTCTAAATTAATTCAAAGTAGCTAAAGTGAAGGCATAGCTGACTCAGAGAATATTTCCATTTTGGTAATTTTGGTTTTAAATTTAGAAAATAACCCTGAGAAAAAAGGAAGCTTTCTGTCTGAGCTAAACCCAGCAGTGCAGAGCTCAGCTCATTGGCTGAGAGCAGCGCTAAGGTCAGGAGTGTCCGGCTCACCATAGTATTGGACGCAGGAAGTGCCACCTAGAGGACCCCAGGTAAGAAGTCAAACCATTCAGTTTGACTACTTCCAATGGGAGGATGTGACAGGGCACTCCTGAAACCATAACCACTGCAGTAGGCTGTAGTTGTTATGGTGCTTGAAGTGTTCATTTAAGGATCACATTTTAATGACACAATAAAATGATTTTAGTACATGAGGGGTTAACCGAGAATCAATATATCCTGCAGAGCTGCACAGTTTCTCAGAAGAATTTCATTTTCAGAAACTTCCTAATTTCAAGTAAGTCTCGCCTCCGAAATTTAAACAAACACATCTCACCCAGACAGTTCTCAAGTAAACAAGTTTTACCCCTTATGGCAAACCACATGCCATGATATATTAGGGTGTATCTGGCTATACATCATAGGAAAGGTCATCCCTAAATATCATCAGTGCCAGTTAAAATCCTCACTTGCCCTTTGCACATATACAGCACCCAAACAAATTTAAGAAACCCAATGCCATGCGGGTGAGCACATTACTCTGGGCGAATGTTCAATCTACGTCTGCTTCTCCACATTGTGAATCAAAAGAAAGAATTCCAGAAACACTGGGTGAATCCGTTACCTGAATATAACCAAGCAGTCTCTTTGGCTGTGGACACGCCACACTTCAAACTATATATTGTAACCATAATCACCTAAATTGCAAACATAAATCACCTCCTACCCCCCCATAAACAACATTATTCATTGGGCATCTGCACCCAAATCAAACATGTTAATCTGAACAAAAAAACTAAAGTGATTTCTAGTTATTTCAGCTGCACCCAAAAGGAAATGATTATTATATGTCGCAATTTGCAGTTAGTTTCAAGTCCTCGATCACCAAAAAACAGATACAAAAAAACCCCAAAACTGGAGTGTTTGATCCTTACATGCACCAATACAGTTTGAATTAAAATTAAAGGATCTAGAGCAATAGAATTCAGATTTTTTTATACTTAATTACGTTTATTTTTGAGAATCACTAACCTGTGTTTTCTGGGTTAAGTCTGTTAACACGATGTAAGTTCCTCTAAAATGATTCAAGTGGCTCATTTCCTGTAAAAGTTGCAAATGAATGCAAACTTCCTTCTCTTTGCACCTTATTTTTTCTACTTGACTGATCGTAGTGAAGTACAGACGAAATAATCTAACCTCACAAATGGTAATGGCCCCTCTAATTAGCCAAATGGATGATCTCAGGTGTTCTAACTGCATATGCTACAATGGACAGAGGCAGCTAATCTCACTGTTGCTTAGTTTATGTATATATCAAAACATCTGAGAGGAGGACAATATTCAATATGAACAAAGAATTGGGAGGTTAAGAATAACACCCCAATAGTGAAAAAAACACGCCCCCCCAAAAAATCAAAAATACATATTGTAAATAATTAAAATGATTCCAGAACTAAATGCCGCCTTCAGAAATAAATATCCTCAATATTCCTACAAATATGATTCTATACAAAGTACAAGAAAGCATACAGTGCAAGTGAATAAAAAAATAAAGACTTTATTGTAAATTACCATACGAGACTGATCTGTATGTATAAAGGCTAAAAACATTAAAAACAAATAAAAATAAAAAAATGGGTGGATTTCTACATTCATACAACCCCTTTGTGTATTTTTGTACATATTGACTATTTGTTTCATTTTTAGTTTAAAATAACAGAAGATACCAATAAGTGGCAAATACACAAAGGGGTTGTATGAATGTAGAAATCCACCCATTTTTTTATTTTTATTTGTTTTTAATGTTTTTAGCCTTTATACATACAGATCAGTCTGTTATGGTAATTTACAATAAAGTCTTTATTTTTTTATTCACTCTAGACTCTTGCGCTTTCTTGTACTTTGTATAGAATAATATTCAATATGATGTGTTGATTTTGAAGAGTTCCAAAATATAAGTCATATTATCATTGCTAGAGTCTGCTGGAGGCTAATCCACCTTTAGAACACTCAGCCTGTTGTTGCTGTTTAACCCCTTAAAGGGACACTCCAGGCACCCAGACCACTTCTGCTCATTGGAGTGGTCTGGGTGCCAACTCCCACTACCCTTAACCCTGCAAGTGTAATTATTGCAGTTTTTTTTAAACTGCAATAATTACCTTGCAGGGTTAAGTCCTCCCCTAGTGGCTGTCTATTAGACAGCCACTAGAGGGAACTTCCTGCTCTATAGCACAGGTTTTCTGTGCTAGGGCGTCGCTGGACGTCCTCACGCTGTGTGAGGACCTCCAGCGTCGCTCTATTCCCCATAGGGAAGCATTGAAATTCATTTTCAATGCTTTCCTATGGGGTGCGCTAATGCGCATTAGGTCTCTTCGGCCGGCCGGATCAGTCTCGCTCACCGGCCGACGTAAGCAGAAGGAGGAGCGGCGGGGGAGGAGGAAGCAGCGACGTGTGACATGTCGCTGCCTCTGGTAAGTCACTGAAGGGGTTTTCACCCCTTCAGCAACTGGGGATTGGGGGGTGGGAGGGAGAGGGACCCTCCAGTGCCAGGAAAACAGATTGTTTTCCTGGCACTGGAGTTTTCCTTTAACCCCTTAAGGACCAAACTTCTGGATTAAAAGGGAATTATGACATGTCACACACGTCATGTGTCCTTAAGGGGTTAAGGACACATGATGTGTGTGACATGTCATGATTCCATTTGATTCCAGAAGTTTGGTCCTTAAGGGGTTAAAGTTGGATGGGCTAAATCAGGGATTCCCAACCCAGTCCTCAAGTACCCCCTACCAGTCCAGGATTGATGGATTACCCTGTTGTGTCTAAAACATTTTTTTCTTTCTAAAAACATTTTAGATACAACTGAGTAATTCCTAAATCCTGGACTGTTAGGGGGTACTTGAGGAATGGGTTGGAAACCACTGTGCTAATGCATACATTTACTTCTGTATTACCTGAACCGCAGCAGATGTGCAAGGCTTTAGGTACTGGGAGATTTTTATATTTTGTCAAATCACCTAAAAATGGCATGACACAAAATAGGGTGACGCAGCACAAACATTAGTTGCCCGAAAAGCAAATAGCAGTGGCCATGGTGCTTAGAGCGTCCCTTTAACACACTAGAGACAGAAAGTCAAAGCTGGAATGCAATAAATTCTAATGATGGAAGCAATGCAGTTTTTCTGGTCAATCTGGTCCATTTGCACACAAATTCAGGAATTACAATCCCCTCCTAATTAGCTCATAAGAAGGAGATGGGGGACCAAGTATTTATTTGACAAAGGATCCAAAATGTCCAAATACAATGCTTAAAGGAAAACTCCAGTGCCAGGAAAACAATCCGTTTTCCTGGCACTGGAGGGCCCCTCTCCCTCCCACCCCCCAATTCCCAGTTGCTGAAGGGGTGAAAACCCCTTCAGTCACTTACCTGAGGCAGCGACGATGTCCCTCGTCGCTGTCTCCTCCTCCGCACCGCTCCTCCTACTGACTCCGTCGGCCGGTGGGCAAGACCGATTCCGCCCACCGGTCAAGGAGACCTAATGCGCATTAGCGCTCCCCATAGGAAAGCATTGAAAAAGATGAGGAAATTAGATAATCTGTGCTATGTGTCAGGAAGTGACCTCTAGTGGCTGTCTTGTAGACAGCCACTAGGAGTGGAGTTAACCCTGCAAGGTAATTATTGCAGTTTATAAAAAACTGCAATAATTACACTTGCAGGGTTAAGAGTAGTGGGAGTTGGCACCCAGACCACTCCAATGAGCAGAAGTGGTCTGGGTGCCTGGAGTGACCCTTTAAAGGAACACTATAGGGCCAGGAACATAATCATGTATTCCTGACACTAAAGTGTTAAAAACATAATCTAGTCCCCCTTTACCACCAAAATAGAGTAAAATCTTCCAAAATTATTCCAGTCTACTGCTGCTGGCTCTGCCCCTGATCAGCCTGCTTGGCTGACATCCTCAGAAGTGTTGAACAAAAGCCAATCACAATGCTTCCCCATAGGATCGACTGAGACTGTCAAGGAAGCAGAACAGAGGCAGAGCCAGCACAAGTCAAACACAGCCCTGGCCAATCAGCATAATCCCCTTATAGAGATTAATTAAATCAATGCACCTCTATGAGGAAAGTTCAGTGTCTCCAGGCAGAGGGTGGAGACACTGAATGGCAGCAATGCCCCAGGAGGCACCTCTAGTAGCCATCAGAGGAGTAGCCAGTGGAGGTATTCCTAGGCTGTAATGCAAACACGATTTTCTCTGAAAAGACAGTGTTTACTGCAAAAAGCCTGAAGGGACTGATTATACTCACCAGAAGAAATACAGTAAGCTGTAGTTGTTCTGGTGACTATAGTGTCCCTTTAAGAGACACTCATTGATAAAAGGAAAAAAAGTCTCTATAGCTTGTCAGATGGGCAGTCTCCTATCAAATAAAACTGGGGTCGCTCAATTGTACTGTACCTATATACATTGCCAGATACTTTCTGTACGAGAGATTCAACAACCCATTTTGACAGTATTAAAACTTCCATAGTGTCATCAGGAAGCTACTGATGACACACCGCTAGAGATTGCGATGAAGAGATCCAAGCATGGATTACAGATTTGGGCGTTGGAAAACTCATGTACCAACCAAAAAATTGGCAAGATTGCTCAAAATGTGGACCTGTAAGCCTGGTGTGAATGCACGCTGTATTTTAAAGATTCCAGAAGCAGGACACCAAGGAACAAAGCAGGGATGGTGGGACAGGTCACCAAATTTGGGACTTCCCACCGAATCTGGAACAGTTCAGAATAAAAAAAAAAAAATCAGTAAAAGAAAACCACAAAGCACAAAAAAAAGTTGTCAACTGAAAAAAGTAGCTTCTGTATAGAATATAGGAAGGTTAAATATTTTAGGTACGCTTTGCATGCTATACATTTTTCTCATACATAAGTACGTTGCATTGTAAGTAATCAAAACATGAAAGGCTGCCATATGTGCACTGTGACGTCCAATACATAATTAGCATGGACCCAACTCAGAAGTAAGGTCATCTTTCAAACTACAGAAGCCTGTCACTTTAATAACCAGGAATAATTCAGCCCATCCTGAGACAAGTAGAGATAACACACATCCCTGCACTGAGTTAAAGGGACACTCCAGGCACCAAAACAACTTCATCTAAATGAAATTGTTATGGTGCTAGGAAGCCCTCTTACTTCAAGGGGTTAAACCATTCTCGAAGGGCTTAACCCCTAAGTTGCCTCCAGCAGCAATGCATGCTTCCCTGAGCTGTCATCCAGCTTCGGAAATGTAATTTTCAGGAAGCGCAGAGAGCCGCTGGGCAGGGGCGCTGCTGATTGGCTGAGAGCGGTCAGCTGATTATCTCAGCCAATCAGTGACTACCCATTCACAATACTGGCTTGGAAAGAAACTTAACTTTTTCAAACCAGTTTTGTGAATGGGGAGTCACTAATTGGCTGAGAGTGTCAGAAGCTAGATGCCGCCTGGGGGGGAGTGGACATCGCCACTTGAGGCAACACAGGGAGGTAAGAGCACCTCCGGGGGCCCCTTGGCACCATAACGACATAATTGAGATAAAGCTGCTTTGGTGCCTGGAGTGGTTAGCTGTAGTACCATTTCAAACTTCTTCATATCTGGAGTGATTGTGATTTGCTCCTGGTGTACCCCAAGTAAGAAGTCAAACTGTTCTAAAGTGGTTTCACTACTTACATTGTGCCTGCTCGCTGTAATGGTTAAGGTGCTCGGAGTAATCAATTAAATAATGCCCAGTTTGTATTAAGGAACCAGGGGGCTGCACTCACCTGAACATGCATAAGTGGGGTGCTTCTGGGGCCAATTTATACAATACATAAGATCCAGCACACTCATTCATCCACTAAACAGCAACTTCAAAACTCACAGATTATATAACTTTTTTTAAAAAAAACACCTAATCTAGGCAAAAATAATGGGGGTTTAGTTGCAGTATATGATCATTGTGACAAACTCCCCCTTTTCTGTGAGTTTGCCACGAGTTTTTGGAGGGGCCTGTTTGCCAGCCTCCTGCCCTGTGACTATGGCCCTGTGGTGAACGTTGGGCTAAAGACACGGTTCGTGCCTTTTTTCCCTGCTATGGTGCATTATATGGGGCTTACCGAAGGGGTTAGGCTTACGGTGTTCGTTTACCGAACAAACTGTCGAACAGCTGGGACCACCCGCAAGTGGAGTATGCAGCCTGTTAATCTCCCAGAAGCTGTGGTAATCGCAGCTTAATTGACGAATGGCTGGGTGGTCGCCGTTCGTATAGTCAAACGCGTGGCGGCGGCCATTTTGTTTAATCGAACGCGGTCAGCAGTGTTTTGCCGTCGAGTTCATGGAACTGAAATCGGACACTCAACGGCACGAACACCACTGGGACTTCCACCTCAATCTATGTTCGGCTAAATATGCACGAACAGAGCTCCGTTGTTCATATATATATTTATTTATTTTGCACCATGCTCTTTAAACACTAGAGATTGTTGTGCATGAACATCTCAGAGATCAACATTTTATGCAATAATCAAACGACCACATCTGGTCCCTGCAAATACTCTACATTCAAATTCACTTCGATCACATTTCTTCCTCTTTATGTTGTTTGGTTTGAACAAAACTGAAACTCTTGACCTCGTCTGGTTGCATCTATGCACTGAGCTACTGCCACGTGATTGGCTGATTACGGTAGATCTTTTCTAAAGTGTCTCCTGAGTACATTTCCCTGGGTATATGAAAAGTAGAAAAGGTTATGAGTGTAGTTGAGTGGGAGGGTTTTTCTAAATCTGTCAGCTAAGGCCCCATTTTTACATTTTTAGATAATGTTTTTTTTAAATGATTTGATATTTTCGCAAGAACTTTTAGAATTATTTTATTTTTTTAAACTAATTAATATTGTAATATTTTGATATACTGATATACTTTTAATATATGATATTTTTTGTGATATTGTATTTTCTAAAATAATTTGAAAAGTTTATCCATAAATATTAAATCATTTCAAAATCTTATCCAAATATTAAATGTGGATTTAAGCCTAAAAACCTGCCATTTTTAATTCAATATCCTTATAATCTTTACTGAACAAATAACCCAGTCCAGGTTTCTGGATCTTAGTTCAGAATATGACACCGCTGTGTATGTTACGAACCTAAGTCTGATTTCTCATCAATGCTCTTTCGCAAACTAATGTACTCAGTATTTAACACAGTGATTGGTTGATATGTGCTTATGTTCTTAGAACACATGCTGTGCGTAGGGTGAAGAAGACACATTCAAAAACAGACATTGAGCAACTCATTTTTAGACTACACGAGTCAGTGAACAAAAACTATTGCAACATCCAAATAACATGCTGTAATTTAGGAGAATGTAGGGGAAAATCTTAAGTAGGACGTTAACGCTAAGTCTAATTTGTAAATTTTTATAGTATGATCCTTGTTTAAACTGTTCCTTGTTTTTAGACTACATTGATAGATAAGACATGTCTAATGAAACAAGAAAAGTATCAATAGTGCAGAGCACTTGTAAGTTAAAATCAAATTACACATTTATTCTGCGTAATTTAAAAAACTCCAAAACACAAAAGTGGCAAAAAGTTAACATTGTTATTGTTTTATGTATGTTTTTATGTTGTGACACCACCGAACAAATACTGAAGCCCCAGAGGAAGTCACTGGAGGAACTGTGACAAAACATATTGAGTGTAGCTCTTTGGGAGTGTTGACATTTGATAGTTCTGCGTTTTGGAGTTTTTAAGTTACATAGAATAAATATGTAATTTGATTTTCAAATACAAGCATTCTGCACTATTGGTACTTTTTTTTTTTTTAGACATTTCTTATTTGTCAAAGGTGGATCCAATCAAGCTGGCAGTGTGAAGACACCTATCATTATTATTCAAGGCATTTTTCTTGAATACGTTTGTGAATGTGACATATTTTCCTACATTGGTACCTATATGTTTCTTTTTAGGATTGGCTATATCCTCACATAAATTTTATCTATTTTAGCTGTGAAATCGTCGCCTGTTCTCCCTCTCTCAGAGTGGTAGTCATCTATCGACCTACTGGACCAACCTCTCAGTTTCTTGACAAATATGCCACCTGACTACTTCATTTTCTCTCTCCACGTGCACCATGGCTAATACTTGGGGACTTCAACATCTCCATTATTAAACCATGCTTCTTTTAAACATCTTTCACCCACATCCTTCTTTGGTCTCTCACAATCCACCATATTCTCTATTCACCATGACAGACACTCTATTGACCTGGTATTTTCATACCTCTGCTCTATATATGATTTTGTCTGTCAACCTTTTCCCATTTTCCCACCTGCTTTACTCTCTCGTCTGCACTATACACTCTAGCTTCCTGTCCCGGCACTCGAAGCAAAGGCGCTATTTGCAAAAATGTTCATGCACTGATGAGCGTGTCTGGAGTCTTGCTCTGAAACGGATATCATCCACTATAAATTCATTCTCCATTCATACAATTCTGCCCGTCATTTACCCAACCAATCATACTTCTCTTCTCTTATATGTATTCTTTTGTCCAACCCTAAATGGCTTTTCTCTACTTTTTAATCTTTCGTCTACCAACATGATCACCATTGTCTGATGTTAGTGCTCAAGACCATGCACACTACATACTATCTTATGGCACATTATTGTCTACTTAACCATTGCCCCCCTTACCAAAACATTGACTTCACAAAGTGAGTCAACATTTTGCTTCCTCAGCTCTATCTCACTTTACATACCCTAGGTCTCAATATTCCATCACATCAAGAGGACCTTCTTACATACTTAACAATCAAGAACATTCTTACTTCTTATGACATAAAACACCCAATAGGTTAAGAACTGACCCCATATTGCTTTCTGTGTGCAGAATACCAAAAGAACCTTAAACCACTGTCTGTTACTGTTCTCTGTTAGACCAAAATACAAAAGAAAAACTTCCCCCCTATGACTAATTGGGAGAAAAACTGGGAAAATAAATCATCTCTCAGTCTGGAATAAAGCAATCTCCAATATGCAAGGTACCCCAAAATGCATGTCACCTTGGGAATAAAACAGAAAACCTATTCTCTGTTGGTATATGTTCCTCTCAGGCTTAGCTTATATTTACATCCAAATTTCACGATTTTGCCATGAGGAGCAATGGATACCTTCCAGAAATTAGCATGACCACTTCTCTGTTTTCCCTCTTATCCCTTTCTCCTTTGCTTCTTTCTCCATTTTTGTTTTCAACGTCTTTTATTCTCTTTTCTCCTCCTCACATACATGTATTCGATTGAACACCACAAATGTTTCTGCTTTGCTCACTACAAGTTTATTAAATGCTCCCATGTACATAGACATCTTTAGAGCTGTAAAACGAGAATGTCCTATCCGTGTCTCTTCTAATGTACGGATACGCTCTGCTGCTCATTTGTCTAGTTTTATGTTACGTGCATGTGAGTAAAGTATCTCATGATGTAGAACCATCAGATATTGGATATTGGAATGATTGATTAGTCATTAAATAGTGAATTGAGTGAACTGAAAACCAGTCAATTTGAAAAAGAACTGCTCGAACTATCTAAAGCCACAACTTGGCTATTGTAGTCTAATTTTTTCAATTCAGTTTTCCATTTGATACAACTTGCTATTTAATGAATAAACTTCATGTTTACAACGTGAATGTAGATGATAAAAACAATCAATAAATCCAATCTATATATTATGCCAACCTTTAATAACGTTGACCTTTGCCCTGTTTATGATATTATTACATGAGACTACATGTACAACAATGCAAACTAATTTATTTGTATTCTTTGTATTCCAATGCTTGGACCGTAAGCAGTGATTGTAACTACTCTTAACAAGCTAACACAGGTTGGCAACCGGGGGGCATACGCCTTCATGTAATAAATTACTCTAATTCAAAATTCATAAGTACCCTGCTTATATGTACTCATATGAGACCAGATTACTTTCCTGAGATTGCAGATTAAAGGAACATGAAAGAATAAGCAAGTCAATATTAAAAAAATATATATATATATATATTTACCTAGTTTTATCAGCCTGCAGAGTAAGACAACTGTCTCATTGTCTCAGAGTGAATCTCAGCTGTAAGTCACTGTCTCAGAGTAAGTCTCAACTGTCTAAAGCTTTTGAGTGAGCCTATTGTCTCAAAGTGATGCATGTCCTTTTAAAGGGTTACTCCAACCCACTACTAATAGGTCCTACAGCCCCGTCTAAAAAAGTGTAAAACTTCCCGGTAATCCAGCACCGGGCGAAGCTACCGGTACTTCTCATAGAGAAGTCTTTGATTGGACCATTTTGCTGGTTAAGAGAGCATGCTCTTAGGGAGAGGGAAGGGGAGGAAGGGGATTTTTAACTTTAAAGCCCCCCCCCCACTACTTTTTTAATGGAGGGAGTGACCACAGAGAAGGAGGGAAGAGACCTTCCTGCCCTCCTATGCCTGCAAGGGAGAAGATTGCTACGTCTTTTGCCGGTGTGCACTGCACACTGACGCCAGATGTAAAATGTGCACGGAATTCTCATTTGGCTGCCAAACTCATGTGTGCTGGGGTATGTTAATAGTGCCTCCAGGGTCCTTCTGGCACCATAACAAAATCATTTTGATGAAGTTGTTTTGGTGCCTGGAGTGTCACTTTAAAGTCCTCTTTCTCTGGGCTACCTATTTGAACTATTTTTCTTAATGTGAAAAAAAAAAAGAGAAAAGAACGTTATCCCCAAGTTTCAGTACTTTAACATATCAGGTAGCTAAATCAGATGAAAAACTTTTCTACTAAAGAGATATTATTCTATTCATATAAAAACTAAAACACAATACTGGCCCTTGCTTATAGAGATAACACTAAGCGTTTACGCTGCATCTGTTTGTGTATGGAATGAAAATTCCACAGAAATATAAAAGTATCCAATATGAGACAAAAATATGTGGTGCAACACATCTACTGTATTATAGTCTACTTTAGTGCATTTCACAGGCTGTTCCTCCTCAATGTATTAGTATTTCTTTCCTATCCCAAGTTTTGAAAACTTTGTGCTCAAAGATTCATTTGTTCCAGAGATGACTCACAGCAGAAAATAGTTTGTTCTGCATAAGGCCATAAATAAAACAGTTCACTCGTTTTATTGTTCAAAACTGCTATTGCTTATCAAAGAGATTCACAGGCCCCCCGAGACCATGATATCACAGTTTAAGATCCGCTTCATCATGCGTCTTGATTGTCCAGTTCAAGCATGGTTTAATTAAGAACCCAAACGTTATTTTGATGGGCACATCCAAAATATGATCCTGTGTGAATGCCAAAACATTAGCAGAAAAATAACGTAAAAAATAAATAAAAATAAAATAATTTAAGAATATCCATTTAATCTCTCTCTCTCTCTCTCTCTCTCTCTCTCTCTCTCTCTCTCTCTATATATATATATATATATACAGTTGCAAGAAAAAGTATGTGAACCCTTTGGAATGATATGGATTTCTGCACAAATTGGTCATAAAATAAGTCACAACAATAGACAATCAGTCTGCTTAAACTAATAACACACAAATAATGAAATGTTGCCATGTTTTTATTGAACACACCATGTAAACATTCACAGTGCAGGTGGAAAAAGTATGTGAACCCCTAGACTAATGACATCTCCAAGAGCTAATTGGAGTGAGATGTCAGCCAACTGGAGTCCAATCAATGAGATGAGATTGGAGGTGTTGGTTACAGCTGCCCTGCCCTATAAAAAACACACACCAGTTCTGGGTTTGCTTTTCACAAGAATCATTGCCTGATGTGAATGATGCCTCGCACAAAAGAGCTCTCAGAAGACCTACGATTAAGAATTGTTGACTTGCATAAAGCTGGAAAGGGTTATAAAAGTATCTCCAAAAACCTTGCCGTCCATCAGTCCACGGTAAGACAAATTGTCTATAAATGGAGAAAGTTCAGCACTGCTGCTACTCTCCCTAGGAGTGGCCGTCCTGTAAAGATGACTGCAAGAGCACAGCGCAGACTGCTCAATGAGGTGAAGAAGAATCCTAGAGTGTCAGCTAAAGACTTACAAAAGTCACTGGCAAATGCTAACATGCCTGTTAGCGAATCTATAATACGTAAAACACTAAACAAGAATGAATTTCATGGGAGGATTCCACAGAGGAAGCCACTGCTGTCCAAACAAAACATTGCTGCACGTTTACAGTTTGCACAAGTTTGCAAAATATTCTGTGGACAGATGAAACCAAAGTTGAGTTGTTTGGAAGAAACACACAACACTATGTGTGGCGAAAAAGAGGCACAGCACACCAACATCAAAACCTCATCCCAACTGTGAAGTATGGTGTTGGGGGCATCATGGTTTGGGGCTGCTTTGCTGCGTCAGGGCCTGGATGGATTGCTATCATCGAAGGAAAAATGAATTCCCAAGTATATCAAGACATTTTGCAGGAGAAAAGGCCATCTGTCTACCAGCTGAAGCTCAACAGAATATGGGTGTTGCAACAGGACAATGACCCAAAGCATAGAAGTAAATCAACAACAGAATGGCTTAAACAGAAGAAAATACGCCTTCTGAAGTGGCCCAGTCAGAGTCCTGACCTCAACCCGATTGAGATACTGTGGCATGACCTCAAGAAAGCGATTCACATCAGACATCCCAAGAATATTGCTGAACTGAAACAGTTCTGTAAAGAGGAATGGTCAAGAATTACTCCTGACCGTTGTGCACGTCTGATCTGCAACTACAGGAAACGTTTGGTTGAAGTTATTGCTGCCAAAGGAGGTTCAACCAGTTATTAAATCCAAGGGTTCACATACGTTTTCCACCTGCACTGTGAATGTTTACATGGTGTGTTCAATAAAAACATGGCAACATTTCATTTTTTGTGTGTTTTTAGTTTAAGCAGACTGTGATTGTCTATTGTTGTGACTTAGATGATGATCAGATCACATTTTATGACCAATTTGTGCAGAAATTCACATCATTCCAAAGGGTTCACATACTTTTTCTTGCAACTGTATATTAAATGGACACTTTAGTTACTGTAACTACAGCCAGTGGTGTATCTTGGTTTTGTGCTGCCCTAGGCAGGACAAAACTCAGGGGCCCCTCTCCCCCCCCTCCCCCCCGCGCCACCCCCACCCAACCCCCCCCCCCCGTCCCGCCTTCTAAATACACACACACATTCACTGACAGATCCGCATACACTAGCTAACAGACACACACAGTCAGACACACACACTCACTAGCAGACACACACACACACACTCACTAGCAGACACACACACACACTCACTAACAGACACACACACTCACTGTCAGACACACACACACTCTCTGTCAGACACACACACTCTCATATATATAATATATAATATAATATAATATATAATATAATATATAAAATATAATATAATAAATTTAACCTACCCCCCATGCCCTAGGCATTTGGGGGCGGCGTTTTTTGCCGCCCCCTGGAAAATGCTGCCCAAGGCAAATGCCTTGTTTGCCTTGCGGCTAAAACGCCCCTGACTACAGCTTAAGGTAGTTGTTCTGGTGAATATAGTTAGTCCCTGTAGCCTTTTTGCAGTAAACACTGACTTTTCAGCGAAAAGGCAGTGTTTACATTGGTCCCTAGAGACACCTCCAGTTGCCACTCCTCCGGTGGCTACTAGAGGTGCTTCTTGGGGCAGTGCTGCACGGTACGCAGCACTAACATTCAGCGTCTACACTCTCTGCATGGAGACACTGAACTTTCCCCATAGAAATGCATTGATTCACTGCATCTCTATTAGGAGAGGCTGATTGGCCAAGCCCCCAGCCCGCCTCCTTGACGATATCAGCCAATCCAATGCTTTTCCCAAGGTAAAGCATTGGATTAGCTGAGATCATCAATTCTGATGATGTTAATCAAAGAGGCAGTTCGGGGGCCGGACTAGCACAGTACATGGAAATAAGGTACGTTTTCTTATCTTTGTAGGGGGCAAGCCACCTAAATGGTGGTTTTAACACTATAGGGTCAGGAATACACGTTCGTGTTCCTGACCTTATAGAGTTCCTTTAACAATCTTAACTGCGAACATAAATTAGATTTATTCAATACACTGTTAATTGTGGTACTTTGACATGGAATTGTTATATGTAGAACAAAATAGGTGAACCTGAAAAGTTCTAATTCCCTGATTTGTGTAATTATTTTTCCAATGGGCAAAAGAGAGTAATTTTGTGGCACAGGTGCACTAGCCTCCCAATGGTAAAGCACTACTTTGGCCGAGAACATCGATCTTAGTCTTACCCAGAGAGACAGAGATTCACTGAGGAGACTGGCGCTTAGAGGGCAAACAGATAATCTACCCTTTTAAATCCTGCAGCTCTGGCCTGGCCATGTAAATGGTCACTAGGCCACTATAGAATTAGGAATATATATTTTTGTAACTTATGCTATAGTGTTCCTTTAAACTGTTGAACAATTTACATTAAAAATAATGTAATCTTATATTTTTAGCTTTTGAAATTCATGGCCAGGCCACCCCAAACAATCCAAAAATAGCATACTTTCTGATCTTGCCATCATTAGAACTATGATGTGCAGGGCAGGCGCCACCGTTAGGCGAACTAGGCATTCGCCTAGGGCACCGGCCTGCTGGCAGAGCTTCTCTTGAGCCGCACCCCTCTCCCCCCCAGCGCCCGGCCGATCCTCCAGGCACCTGAAAGTGGGGGCGCCCGGAGGAGTGGTTCTTTTTAGGAATGGCAGAGCAGGCACCTTACCTTGATAGCAGGTGCCTGCTCTGCTGAGAAATGCTGGAGGAGAGGGAGACAGGAGGCAGGCGGCTGTATTGTGGGTTGTGAGGCAGGCTGTTCTTGCAGCTTCTCACTTGTCCCTCGCGCACCCTCTGTGATGACGGGAGCTGGAATATGACGTAATTTCAGCCCCGGCATGCTAAACAGCGTGCTGGAGGAGTGAGAAGCTGTCCCACACTGGACCCCAGGGAGGTAGGGAGGCTGAATTGCCTCAAAAAAATAAAACTGTCTCAGTGAGTGTGTCTGTGTGTGTCTGTCAGTGAGTGAGTATGTGTGTGTCTGTCAGTGAGTGCATGTATGTGTGTCAGTGTGTGTGTTCGTCTGTCAGTGTGTGTGCTCCTCTGTGCTAGTCTTGCAAATTAATTTCACCAAATGCATTGAATACATCATTTACCACAGTGATAAATTATGTATTCAATGTACAATGTATGTATGAAGCAGTATGTGTGTATGGATGCATGGTCTTAGGCAGTATGTGTGTATGAATGTATGCATTAAGCAGTATGTGTGTATGAATGTATGCATTAAGCAGTATGTGTTTATGGATGCATGTATTAGGCAGTATGTGTATATGGATGTACGCATTAAGAAGTATGTGTATATGGATGTACGCATTAAGAAGTGTGTATATGGATGCATGTATTAGGCAGTATTTTTGTATGGATGTACGCATTAAGCAGTATGTGTGTAAGAATGTAGGTATTAAGCGGTATGTGTGTATGAATGCATGTATAAGGCAGTATGTGTATAAGGTTATAGGTATTAGGCAGTATGTGTGTATGGATGTAGGTATTAGGCAGTATGTGTGTATGGATGTAGGTATGAGGCAGTGTGTGTTTATGGATGCATGTATAAGGCAGTATGTGTGTATGGATGTAAGTATTAGACAGTATGTGTGTATGGATGTACGCATTATGCAGTATGTGTGTATGGATGTATGCATTATGCAGTATGTGTGTATTAGGCAAAAATAGCTGATCTAGAAGAATTCTCCAATTCGGCTACAGTCACAGTTCAGCTGTTTTTGCTTAAACTTTGCGATTTGGTTTTCAACTCACTGAAATTCAGAGTTTAGTGAATAACCCTCTGTGAGATTGTATTTGCTTTCATGAGGGGGCGGCAAAATGGATCTTTGCCTAGGGCGGCAGAAAAAACCTGGCACCGGCCCTGACGATTTGTGACCTAGACAACTTTAGCTTAAAGGGACACTCTAGTCACCAAAACAACTTTAGCTTAATCATGGAGTTTTGGTGTATAGATCATGTCCCTGCAGTCTCACTGCTCAATTATCTTCCATTGCGGATTTAAATATCTTTGTTTATGCAGCCCTAGTCGCACCTCTCTGCATGTAAGTGTGCAGCCTTCCTAAACTCTTCCTGTAAATTGACATGCAAAGTCTAAACTTTATTGCACAGTTTGTTTAATTTAGAATGTCTTATCTCCTGCACTGTTAATAGCTTGCTAGACCTTTCATGACCCTTCTGTGTGTGATTAAAGTTCAAATTACAGAGCAGAAGTTAAAAACTTCTAAAACAAGTTAACATCTGATTGAAAATGAAATAATTTATGCATGCAGGCTGTGTGAGCCACATCCAGGGGAGATGTGGCTAGGGCTGAATGGACAGAAATTAAAGTGACTTAACTCCTAAATGACAGAGAATTGAGCAATGACATTTTATACATATGGTCTATACACCAAAACGGCTTCAATAAAGGGACACTCTAAGCATCAGAACCATTCCAGCTTAAAGGGATACTCCAGTGCCAGGAAAACAAATCGTTTTCCTGGCACTGCAAGTCCCCTCTCCCTCCCACCCCCCATCCCATGTTGCTGAAGGGGTTAGAACCCCTTCAGTTACGTACCTGAGACCAGCGCCAATGTCCCTCGGCGCTCGTTTAGGGTCCGCCCATGCACGCGCATTAGACCTCTACATAGGAAAGCATTGAAAATGCTTTCAATGCTTTCCTATGGGGATTTTGGCGACGCTGGAGGTCCTCACATAGCGTGAGGACGTCCAGCGACGCTATAGCACAGAAAACCTGTGCTATAAACCAGGAAGTGCCCTCTAATGGCTGTCTAGTAGACAGCCACTAGAGGAGGAGTTAACCCTGCAATGTAAATATTGCAGTTTATGAAAAACTGCAATAATTACACTTGCAGGGTTAAGGGTAGAGGGAGTTGGCACCCAGACCACTTCAATGGGCAGAAGTGGTCTGGGTGCCTGGAGTGTCCCTTAATGTATTTAAATTTGTTATGTTTTAGAGGGGGCCCGGCCTTATTATTTAAATATAAACTCTATAAACTCTGTTACAAATACATGTTTCTTTTATAAGTAAAGTAAACTACCTCAGAATCCACCCTGCACCCAAATTTTATATGCATGTTGTGTATGGCTGCTTACTAACCATTGTGGGAAGTTGCTGCTACAACACTAGGAGACAGTGTAGCAGTAAGTAGTCTTCAATGGCTATTTTCGGCTCATCAAACCCAAAGGCACATCAAACAATTTATGATTCATTACTTTTCCTGTGTAACAGAAGTCTAACATCTGCCCTAGATTAGCTGGCTCTCCTTCCAAAAATAGATAAATGTGAGTGTTAATTAAACCATACAGACAACACACATTTAATGCGATGAATACAAACTTTGTGGCCGCAATAGGCTTTTCCCAGGGGCAATAGCAGGGAAACTCGCCCTACAGAGCCACTGTAAGTGCAAATGCTAAAACCACCAAGACACGTGGAATTGTTTTTAAAAAATATTCTAGATCATGGTAGGCAACCATCGGCACTCCAGATGTTTTGGTCTACATCTCCCCTGATGCTCTGCCAGCATTATGGCTGTTAAAGCACTATGGGAAATGTAGTCCAAGACATCTGGAGTGCCGAAGGTTGCCTTCCCCTGTTCTAAATGGTGTGACTCTTGGAGTCGATGTTGATCCCAAACCCTGGACATCTCTGCTCAATCGTACATACCCGTTCTAAGACGTCCCACCACCAGCTGACAAGCTTATCTTTCATATTTGCATAGCCACTACTAGACCAAAAACTGGAAACTCCCCCCCCCCCCAACTTTTTCTCAGGGGAGGGTTTGCATAGGCAGCAGACAAGAGAACTGCAGGTTTTGAAATCTGTTTGTAGATGTACTCCCAATGAAAACATGCACAATTAAATGCATGTGTGTTTTAATTTTGTGTATATCTACTAAACAGTGATTTTTAATTATTTTGTATTTGGGTAGTAGAGTGTCCCTTACTCCTACCTATAAAACCACTACAGCTGGTCATGATGGTAGAAATAACCTGGCACTGTTTCCCATTTTGCAATGGTTTGCCCTCTTACCTAGAGGCGCCGAGCCTCCTGTACTGACGGCTGAACCACATACTGATACTGCCACTCATTCATTGGATGAGAGCATCAATTGAGCGTTGTGCATAGAATATGCCCAGAATCAACATTGGCCAGCTTGGAACTCTTGTTCTGGGCAGACTAATGACACTGCCGGTGGTGGAGTTACTCCTCAGACGAGCAGCCCAAATACTATGTAAGTGCAGTGTTTCATACGCAACTCAGCACATACAGGCTTCTTGCACCATAACCACTTCAAAACACTGAAGTGGTCATGGTGCCTAAATCTTTATAAATAATTTCTCATATGTCAATGAAACTCCAAATAGTTGTCTTATCTACGTATATGGGGAAAGGCAAACTCTCTTTCTGATGGTAAAAACATATTCTCGATGGAAACCTACAGCATATGGTACAATGGAAACATATGGTATCTCACCACACGCGTAAGAGAACCTGTGACAGTTGCAGTGGTCATGTGGTCATGTTACAACAGATTTTAGCATTCCAGAGACTGATAAAGATTGTTATAGATGTTTCTAAAAACCTCTAAAGAGGTACTGTCACCGTCTAGGGACTTTGCAAAGACCTCCAACGGTGACATCGCTGCTGGGGGTCCGGTGACCAGGGCGGTGCAGGTAGAGGTGAGATTGACTTACCTGAATCTGTCCCTTGTGCGCAAGTCCATCTTCCTCCGATCCTCTTCAAAAGCGCCAGAAGCCGATGTCACTGCTGTTCTCGTGTGCATGCGCGAGAGTACAGCATTGAGGACTATGGAAGATCCCGCCAGACTGCAGGATAATCCATAGATAAAGCCAATTCCCTGTAGACGTCACTGGTGACGGCTGGGGGGTTTGACACTTCTAGTTGTCTAGAAGTGTTAGGAATAGGAAATATACAGAGACAAAGTAGTCCCTCTTGACTGGGTGTCAGTATTTCATAAAGAGGGGGGCGGTGACAGTGCCGCTTAAATTTAGAATTGTATGAGTTAACTGTATTTACTGTATGTGGGCATTAGCAGACATTCTTTTTGCATTCCGTTGCCATTTTTAGTAAGCAGTACTACTACTTATACCTTGAGGGCCCTTAGAAAGTAAGGTATTTTTATCCCACCTACTGTATGTCATAAAGATTGCATTTTTGCAAACATGTCAGACCCTGTGTGAAATATTGCACGCTAAAGAATACTGTACACCGTCTAAAACTTTTCACTTCCCAAAATCATAAAGGCTGAACGTATAAGCGAAAAAATTTAAATTGAGATTTCCATAATTTTCATTTTTATGTATGTCAGCAAAACAATCTATACACCAATCAGTTGTGATATGTTTATATATTTCCTATGCATCTCTTGCTTTAAACGAATGTAATGCAAATATTTTTTCAATCAAATAGTGCTCAGTAGTAAAAAGGGTTCAATTAGAGACATCCGCAAATACACTCTTCTCCACATGTAAAACATAAAGTAGACTCTTCCTTGACCATTTCTTATCTTGTATGCAACAAGGCTGAACCCCCAAAATATAAATTCATTAAGTCACATGTTTTTGAGTTGGACCTCACCAAGTAACATTTTCGATTTAGCAAAGAAGTAAGTATTTGTGAACAAAATATTTGTGGAGGCATAGTGTGATTAGGAAGTGTATATTTCGCCATAATACATTTAAAGGGACACTATAGGCACCCAGACCACTTCAGCTCATTTAAGTGGTCTGGGTGCAGTGCTCCAGTGAGTTTAAAGGACCACTATAGTGCCAGGAAAACAAACTTGTTTTCCTGGCACTATAGTGCCCTGAGGGTGCCCCCACCCTCATGGACCCCCTCCCATGACGCTGAAGGGGGAGGAAGGGGTTAATACCTTACCTTCTCCAGCGCCGGGCTCCCTCAGCGCTGGGGACTCTCCTCCTCCTTCGGACGTCATCAGCTGAATGCGCATGCGCGGCAAGAGCAGCAAGCGCATTTAGTCAGTCTATAGGAAAGCATTCTCAATGCTTTCCTATGGACGCTGGCGTCTTCTCATTGTGAAAATCACAGTGAGAAGCGCGGAAGCGCCTCTAGCGGCTGTCAATGAGACAGCCACTAGAGGCTGGATTAACCCTAATGTAAACATAGCAGTTTCTCTGAAACTGCTATGTTTACAGCAGAAAGTGTTAATCCTAAATGGACCTGGCACCCAGACCACTTCATTGAGCTGAAGTGGTCTGGGTGCCTATAGTGGTCCTTTAACCCTGCAATTGTAATTATTGCTGTTATTGAGAAACTGCAATAATTACCTTGCAGTGTTAACTCCACCTCTACCAGTAGAGGCGCTTATGGGTCGTTAGGCAACTTTTAGTCACCTAACTGACGCTGGACGTCCACACGCTATGTATGAGGACATCCAGTTTCGGCTGAAACCTTATAGGAAACCATTAATTCAATGCTTTCCTATGGGGTCATCCTAGTGCGATCGTGGCGCATGCACATTAGGTCCCCAATGTTGGGGGAGGAGGAACAGAGACGGAGTCTGACCCAGTGCCGAGAGATATCGATGCTGGATTTCGGTAAGTGAATTAAGGATTGTTAACTCTTTCTGTGCGGGGCTTGGGGAGAGGGGGGCACAAGCGAGGGGGGCACTATAGGGTACTATAGTGCTAGGAATACAATTTTGCATGCAAAGCCCATAGATTTCCTTTAATGGTTGTAGCATTATTGTGACTGATGTACTTTAACCCCTTAACCCCTTAAGGACCAAACTTCTGGAATAAAAGGGAATCATGACATGTCACACATGTCATGTGTCCTTAAGGGGTTAAAGCACTTTAATACATAATATATTATTTAGTTGTAATGTACACTGATTGTGTTCGGAACAAATTAACTATATACATCCATTATTATTTTATGCATGTATGTGTATTATACCACCACTGAGACAGTCGGACTCCGTATTGAAAACAGAAGGGGAAAACATTGCAGATTAGTTATGCAGAATTTGAAACTTCCTATTAAAAATGCTGATGATTAGACTTCAACTGAAACTCTGCAAATAACAGGATAACAAAACAATGCACAATTTTTGCAGAGCCATCAGTTTATTACTACTTTTCACACAGGGAAAGGAGAAAAATGAAATAATATAAACCAACTTTGAAGAACTATTCTGGGTACCCAACATAACAGTATGGGGACTGACGGTTAAGGAAAAACAATGAGTCAAAGAGTGAATAGTGGCTTATTCACTAAACTCCAAACTGAAAGTTGAAAAATAAAATCTAGCTTAAAATAGCCAAGAATGTGACTGTATAGCTGAGATAAAGAATTTTTACAAAGTAAGATTTTTGTTGCATTCATTTCGCAATTCAGGTGTTAATTCTCAACAATTCACACGTTCGTGAATAAACCCCTAGATCACTAAAGTTTGATACTGGAAGTACAGTAAACATGTAGTGTTATGAACAAACAGTACTGGCCATTACTAAAAAAAAAAAATATTCAACTAACTGAAAGCTCAGTTTTCAAAGAGATTACACAGAAGTCACAGGTTTTACAGGATACTGTATTGACAGAAAGGGGAAATAGTTGTTTTCTTTATATTAGTATATGCTATTTTATTTTTTATTTTTTATTTTTTTTTATCTATGACTGCCCTCAGGGTGAAATAAGGCTATAATGGTAAGCAGCCTGAGGAATGCACTGAAATCAAAAGAGCAAAAAATGAGGCATAAAAGCACATAAACAAAGGAAATGAGAATAAGACACAAGACACAACTCTTTGAGCAGATCTATAAGGAAAACAATGTAACTTGTAAGAGTTAGTATTTTTTTCCCCCTTCCATCTGATGGAATCACACCAATAACTATAATTACAAGGCTGTAGCTCTAATGACTGCACATAATGAGCTTTTTATAAACTTTACCGGATACAATACAATTCAAACCCCAGGATCCAGAACTGATGAGTTAAACAAAATGTAGCAGGCAAATGTTACATAAACTTCAGCAGAGTCCAGGAAATGCAGGGTGTGTTAGAAGCAGTGTTAGTTTCCAAATACCTTTTTTATTTTTTGTTTTAATTATTCAGAAGTCCTTCCAGTTCTGTCTGCTCAATATGCCCAGATTGCTGTTGTTTTGGACTAGATGACATGGCAGTGTGTGACATGACAAAATCACCATAAATGCCAGTGATCTGACAACTCAGCTCTCTTGTCTATCAACATCCCAAAGGCCCACCCATCCAGCTGTGCAAACCCAGGACACAGGGGCCAGTCCCTGCATTGCTGCTGTCACTTACTGGTAGGGAGGAGGGGAGCTTGGCTTGCCCCAGCTCTGGATCTGCTGCCCCCAATGGCCCCTTTCTCCAGGCACCGGCCACGCTGCTCTCTGCTTGCAAGGCTCTCCCTGAGCTCTGCAAAAAATGTCAGACTTCCCCTATGTCCGGAAAGTGATGCAACAGTTCCCACATGTGGCCTGCTCCTGCTCTTGCTGCTGTGAGAGAGAGGGCTAGCAGTGATAGTGCTACATCTGTGCAAGGCTGGGGCTGAGCAAGCATGCAGGAGAAAATAGGGAACTTGTTTTATTAACCATGTTATATATTCATGTTTCTTTGGTGTTTGTAGAGTTGGGTGAACTTGTTTATCTAATAAATAGTACAGAGATTGTGCCAGAGGTCTGCAATGCCAGACACCAAGAAATAGTTTAAAAAAATAATAATAACTTTATTCAGTTATTTCAAAAGTAAAGGGAAACTCAAGGCCAACATTAATAGACCAACTATTTTACATTTCTAAGTTTTACATTATTAAGTATTAAACTCCGTTAACATTTGAAGGGTTATTCCGACCACTATGACTACATCTGCTTTTAGAAGTGGTGATGGTTGTAGGAGTTTGTATGTGCAGGGTTTGTCCTTGAAAGGCAGCACATACAGATATATTTGCTCTTTTGTGCCGGGGGCTAGTTACACCACAAATACATTTGACTTAGGCAGCCTAGAACACTGTTCAGGGCTGTAGGGGTAATTGCCAGGGAGCACTGTAGCGGTATATTCCTTTAACCCCTTAAGGACTGGACTTTTTTTGCGATGTTGTACATTTGCGACCAGGCATCTTTTTACACTTTTGTGGTGTTTGTGTTTAGCTGTAATTTTCCGCTCTCTCATTTACTGTTCATATACAAATTATATATTGTTTTTTTCAGGACAAAAGGGGCTTTCTTTACATACCATTATTTATATAATCTCATGTAATTTAATTTTTAAAAAATGAAAAAATATGATGAAAAATTGAAAAAAATACATGTTTTTTGACTTTTATGTGAAAAATCTTTTATTCATCTACAAAAGCGAATGAAAAAAACTGCTAAATAGATTCAAAATTTTGTCCTGAGTTTAAAAATACCCAGTGTTTACATGCTTTGTGCTATTTTTTTGCATGTTATAGGGCTATAAGTACAAGTAGGATATTGCGGTTTCAAAACATATATTTTTAAAATGTATCAATAGTGACATTGTAACACTATTATCTGTCATAAATCGCTGAATAACACCCCACATGTACATATTTTTTTTAAAGTAGACAACCCAGGGTATTCAATATGGGGTATGTCCAGACTTTTTTAGTAGCCACTTAGTCGCAAACACTGGCCAAAGTTAGCGTTCATATTTGTTTGTGTGTGAAAAAAGTAAAAAACTAAATTGAACGCTAATTTTGGCCAGTGTTTGTGACCAAGTGGTTACTAAAAAAGACTGGTCATACCCCACTTGCAATACCTTGGGTTGTCTTCTTTCGCAAATGGTATGCCATCATGGGGGTAATTCTCATTCCTGGGCTACCATACGCTCTCAAAGGCAACGTAACCAACCTGGTCATTTTCAATGTAAAAATATTTGACCCATATATTTGACCCTGTAACTTTCAAAAACGCTATAAAACCTGTACATGGGGGGTACTGTTATACTCAGGAGACTTTGCTGAACACAAATATTAGTGTTTCAAAACTGGAAAATGTATCACAACAATTATATCATCAGTAAACGTGCTGTTTATGTGTGATAAATGCAAAAAAAGTCACTTTCACTGACAATATCATCGCTGTGATATGTTTTACTGTTTTGAATCACTAATATTTGTGTTCAGCAAAGTCTCCCGAGTAAAACAGTACCCCCCATGTACAGGTTTTAGGGTGTCGTAGAACGTTACAGGGTAAAATACAGTGCTAGCAAATTAAATTCTCTAGACTTTTGGCCTGGGTTGGCAGGCAGGTCCCTTAAATTGCAATCAATAAAATAACTTAATTATGTAAAAATATTACATAAATACGCACGTAGAATTTAAATATATATGCATATTTATATATTTGAAGTCTACGTGTATATTTATATAATTATTTATGTCATTTTGTATATGGACATATGAATAGTTCGTATTCTTTTTATTTATTTATATATACATAGATATATATACAATTTCATTCTAAGTGTATTTTGATATAAATATATATATATTAATATCAAAATACAGTTAGAATAACATTTCGTATAGATATATAATTTTTTTTTAATTTTTATTATTATTTTTAATTTTTTTAATTTAATTTAAATTATTTATTATTCGTATTTTATAATAATATATATATACAATATATATATAGTTATTATATATATTATATATATACGTGTGTAAATTAATTATAAGTGTATTTTTATATTAATATATGTACATATTAATATAAAAATACACTTAGCATGACATTATATATATGATATATAGACATATATTATATAGGTATAATATATGTCTATATATCATATATATACACATATATAATAATATTTTTTTTTTTATTACCTTTCACTTTAAATTTTTTTTTTATTTTACACTGGCAGGGAGACTGCCTGTCAGCACAGACAGTCCCCCTGCAGGCAGAGACTAGGACACCTATTGTGACCATGTGGTCGCTCTGTTGAGCGATCACATGGCCCCAGGGGTCCTAATCCGCCATGGGGAGACTGTCTGGGCTGCAGGCAGTCTCCCCACAACGGGAGCAACGCCGATCGCCGCCGGGGGAACGACGGCGATCGGGTAAGTACATTTTAAATTTAGGACGGTTCAGGACCGTCGTCGGTCGGCAACGCAAAAATGCCGATGACGGTCCTGAACCGTCTCGCGTCCTTAAGGGGTTAAAGGGACACTCCAGACACCACAACAACTTAATTGACTAAGCACCGCTGATAGGCTGAGAGATTCAGTTTGCACAGTAATTCTCCATTTCCAAACAGAGTGAAAAGGTACTTATGTTTTTCACTAAGTTATGTGAATAGGGAGCCACTGATAGATTGAGAGCCTCAGCTGACTTTTTTCAGCTTATCAGCTGCACCTAGTCCAAGACTTTTTGACTGAAGTCTTGGACTGGAACAGAAGTTAACGGGTATAGCTCATGGGCACCATATTAAAGACTTTGGGTTTAAACGGTCTGTTAATGTTTTAACCCCTTGGAGTAAGTCAGCACCCAGGACTTCCTCGCACCATAATGACTTAGGCAGTTGTTATGGTGCCCAGTATGTTCCTTTAATAATTTGTGGGTGTGACAAACGCTCCTTTGCACGATCGTTTGCCATGAACTCGTGGAGGAGTGTGGAAGCTGACCTCTTGCCCACCGACTATGGTTTAGGTCTGAGACCCCATTTGGGAGTTACCCTGCCCAGCCGCCCTTGGCAGCTTTCCCTCGGTGCCCCTGGTTCGGCACTTTGCCTTCTCTGGATTTCATTGAATGCTCGCTCCATGGCAGCTGATCGCACGAACCAACCCACAAATGGTCCTCAGCGGTACTTAGCTGCCACTGCTATGGACCTAATTTCGGAATTAGGACTTAGTGGTTCCCAGTCACCTCAGCGGTACTTAGCTGCGAATGTTATGGAATTGTTTTTGGCTAGGTGACTTTGCAGTTCCTGGCAACTAGGTCCGGTATTTTGAACCACTTTGCGACCCACCAGGAGAGTGCTTTTTGGAATGAAGTGCCTGAGACTAAGTGGAACAAACACTAGAGCCAGGCGGAGCACCCCGTATTTCGGCCGCAGGAGCTCCCGAAAGTTGACCGGCCAAAGCACACATTGCTCTGGAACTATTTTGGGAATAGGACAATCAGATTTGAAAGAGCCAGCTGCCCATGAGGCAAGCTATAGGCCTCTTTATTTAGGAACCATCATTGGCTCATGGCACCAGTGGGCGGAGTTACAGCGCCCACAGCAGAACGAAGCAATAAGCCATCTTGGAAGTAGCAGAGAGAGAGAGAGAGAGAGAGAGAGAGCACAGCAGCAGCCCCTGTTAGATGTAAGATTGGGCCCTTTTAAAACAGTATGCGGCCATACCAGAGTGTATGTCACTCATTCTGGCCCTTTAAATACAGTGGGGTCATTTGGTACTTGCCCTGTGTGAGCTGTGGTAACCCAGATAGCTATGCCATGGAGCCTATTAGTGTGATTAAAGACTTTGGCTCTATGGCGATTAAACTGTATTCGGTTGGTCTGAGTGCCATTCACCTAATAATGTGCACTCAGACCTGAGCTATCTGGGGATATGTGAAATGTCTGTGTGTTATGTGTAGAATGTGACTTTATGTATTTTAAAGTGTTTTATGTCATTTTGCAACCATGTGGTTAATGGAGTCTGCCTCTAGTCCTGGATAATTGGATTACTTCTCCAATTATCTCCAGGGCAGAAGGGAGGAAACCGGGATGCATTGTGGGGATGTTTTTCTTCTGTTTGAGCCAGATTTTGCCATGCTGCAAGCCAGGGCCCAAAAGATACTTTTACTAACTTTTGAACCCCTGGTCTGATTCAATTTTTGAGTATGTTGTTCCCCCGAATGGATTGATTGTGAATATGTATTTTTATGTGAATGTGATGTATGGTTTTAAAGTTATGAAAGTTGTGTAAAAGTATATTTTGAACCGTATGCATAATGGGATTATGTGTCACACTAAGGGGAGGGGATGTGTGGGATGTAACATCTATGTCATTGGTTATTTTATGCCTCCCCCTGGGTGTGGCCTGTATGTGTACTCTTGTAATAAAAACCAGGCTGGGTGCCCCAGCACCTCAGACCACTGCTTGACCCTCAACACGGAGCCTTGTCTCGTTCTTGGGGGGATTCACTGTATGCTGTTGGAGATCGATTGCTAGGAGTGTAAGCTGATGTCTGCTTTTCCTGTTCGTCTGCTAGCAGCTATTCGTGAGGTTCCAGTTTGAAGTGCTATTTTGTATCCAGTTCTGGAGTTTGGTGTTCTGCAGTAGCTGTGCCTGTCTCTCAGAAAGGGGCATATCGCCTAAACGGATTTTAACCCCTTGTCTGCTGAAACGGTCCGTTACAATTGGTGGCAAGCGGCGGGATCGTTCCTACAGCCAGAAGGACAGCTACAGGAAACACCATTTCTTTGGATTTACAAGTAGGGGCAACGCATGTCCCAGTACAGCGACTCTAAAAGCAACAGAATGGAACCAGCAGTGTTATACGAGGAGGACCTGGATCGCCGGGATGCATTAAGGAAAAGCATCTGGTACCAGGCCCTGGATGTACAATACCAGCGGGGTGAGAGTCTCCCCAGTGAAGAGCAGCGGTTGCAGAAACAAGTGGCCCTGCGGATGCCCTTCCTGGGAGAACAGCCCCTGGAGGAATGGGTGAAGGAATTGGAGCTCCGAGTATGGCAGGAGATTTGGCTGGAAAATGCCTACCAGGCACTCTGGTGGTATATGGCACAGTATATACCCTGGACAGCCGAGCATGACAAGCCAGAGGGAGAGGAGTTTGATGGTCCTGGCTTGTTATGGGAGTCCTTTGCAGAGACGGACTTCGGGAGCCCTGCGCAGACCAGACTTCAGGATATTTTCTACACAAGGGAGGCTAGGCATGACTGGGATGACCCCCATGAGGTAGGGCAAGACCTGCTTCACCTAGCAACCAGGGAGTGGGAACTGGAGCAGGACTACCGAGATCTCTTCCACTCCATTGGGAAGGCTCAGCAGGACAGTAAAGTGACAGACCCAGATCCAGACCCATTCCGCTGGGAAGATATTGTGGAGATTTACTGGGAAGAACCCCAGGTGGCCGGTAGAGATGGGACCGAGGTCTCTCCACCGGTCCTGCAGGGAATTGGGAGCCCAGTCTCCATTCCCCAGCGGCAGGCTGAGTTACAGGGGGCAGAGGTAGTTGGTCCTACCCCCCAACAGCAGAGTGATATGCCGTGAAGGCAGTGTGAAGTGCAGGGAGAGGAGAGCAGCGTCCTCCCTCCCCAGCGGCAGGCTGAGTTACAGGGGGCAGAGGTAGTTGGTCCTACCCCCCAGCAGCAGCGTGATTTTTTGGGAATAGAGAGCCCAGTCTCCTTTCCCCAGCGGCAGAGTGTCCAGCAGGGAATAGAGAGCCCAGTCTCCTTTCCCCAGCAGCAGGACACTGTATTGGGAGAAGAGACAGTCGGTCTCCCTCCACAGAGGATGGAAGTATGTATGGGAGAGGAGCTTGCTACCACCTCTCCCCAGCGGCGGATCATTGATGAGCAGGGAATAGAGAGCCCAGTCTCCTTTCCCCAGCAGCCGGACACTGTATTGGGAGGAGAGACAGTCGGTCTCCCTCCACAAAGGCGGAAAGTATGTATGGGAGAGGAGCTTGCTACCACCTCTCCCCAGCGGCGGATCATTGATGTGCAGGGAATAGAGAGCCCAGTCTCCTTTCCCCAGCGGCAGAGTGTCCAGCAGGGAATAGAGAGCCCAGTCTCCTTTCCCCAGCAGCAGGACACTGTATTGGGAGGAGAGACAGTCGGTCTCCCTCCACAAAGGCGGAAAGTATGTATGGGAGAGGAGCTTGCTACCACCTCTCCCCAGCAGCGGATCCGTAATGTGCAGGGAATAGAGAGCCCAGTCTCCTTTCCCCAGCGGCAGAGTGTTCTATTGGGAGAGGAGCCTGTTACCCCCTCTCCCCAGCGGCAGCTTAAGGTACCAGGGGGAGACTGTAAGCCCCCCACCGGTGCAGATGGGACCGTGGTATCTGCACTTACCACACAGGGGGTAGGGATGGTCGGTCCTGCCCCCCCACGACAGGGCTGTTTAGCCAAAGGGGAGAAAGTCGGTCTCCAGCAGCAGAGCTGTGTAACTAAAGGGGAGACAGTCGGTCTCCAGCAGCAGAGCAGTGCAGCTAAAGGGGAGACAGTCGGTCTCCAGCAACCAGGCTTCAACCAGACTACTCCCGTGGTAGTGCTGGCATCAGGGCAGAGTACCGCTGGTCTCTGCCCACTCAGCAACCCACCAAGGCAGCCTACCAGTCCCCCACACAGCCATGGTGAGGCACCTGGACATGGACAAATTTCTCCTCTACCCAGGTGTAGTAACCAGTTATTGTGGGTGGGCTGTACTGCTGTTTCTGTTTTGTGGGTGGGCTGCTGGACTAACAAGGGCACTGACCGGCAGGAGGTCAGATACCCTGTTAGTCTGTTTGGAAAAGGGGAGAGATGTGACGAGAGCAATCTCGCCACATTGCATTGGAGAAGCCTGGCTGCCCGCCTGCTGCCTTTGGACTATGGCCCTGGGAGATTGGGCCCTTTAAAAACAGTATGCGGCCATACCAGAGTGTATGTCACTCATTCTGGCCCTTTAAATACAGTGGGGTCATTTGGTACTTGCCCTGTGTGAGCTGTGGTAACCCAGATAGCTATGCCATGGAGCCTATTCGTGTGATTAAAGACTTTGGCTCTATGGCGATTAAACTGTATTCGGTTGGTCTGAGTGCCATTCACCTAATAATGTGCACTCAGACCTGAGCTATCTGGGGATATGTGAAATGTCTGTGTGTTATGTGTAAAATGTGACTTTATGTATTTTAAAGTGTTTTATGTCGTTTTGCAACCATGTGGTTAATGGAGTCTGCCTCTAGTCCTGGATAATTACTTCTCCAATTATCTCCAGGGCAGAAGGGAGGAAACCGGGATGCATTGTGGGGATGTTTTTTCTTCTGTTTGAGCCAGATTTTGCCATGCTGCAAGCCAGGGCCCAAAAGATACTTTTACTAACTTTTGAACCCCTGGTCTGATTCATGCAATTTTTGAGTATGTTGTTCCCCCGAATGGATTGATTGTGAATATGTATTTTTATGTGAATGTGATGTATGGTTTTAAAGTTATGAAAGTTGTGTAAAAGTATATTTTGAACCGTATGCATAATGGGATTATGTGTCACACTAAGGGGAGGGGATGTGTGGGATGTAACATCTATGTCATTGGTTATTTTATGCCTCCCCCTGGGTGTGGCCTGTATGTGTACTCTTGTAATAAAAACCAGGCTGGGTGCCCCAGCACCTCAGACCACTGCTTGACCCTCAACACGGAGCCTTGTCTCGTTCTTGGGGGGATTCACTGTATGCTGTTGGAGATCGATTGCTAGGAGTGTAAGCTGATGTCTGCTTTTCCTGTTCGTCTGCTAGCAGCTATTCGTGAGGTTCCAGTTTGAAGTGCTATTTTGTATCCAGTTCTGGAGTTTGGTGTTCTGCAGTAGCTGTGCCTGTCTCTCAGAAAGGGGCATATCGCCTAAACGGATTTTAACCCCTTGTCTGCTGAAACGGTCCGTTACACACATTATATAATTTAGGCTCAGCTGCCCAGTGCCAACCATCTTTTCTGCAGTGAGCAGACACGCTGAGAACTAAAACACGTGCTGAGGCTAATTGAAAAGTTGTCAAAGGAACACTATAGGGTCCCCTTTTGCCACCCTTAAATAGAGAGCCAATTTGGCAATATACTAAATAACAAATTATCACAAGGAGCACTTTAAGCACTCCCTCGTGTTTCCAACAGCCATCAATGAATAGTCAGAGTGCTGCCGCCGAGTGATTGTTACAACACTCTATGGCTGACCTTAGGGGTGGGAGAGCTGTGTGGCTGCACAGGGCACCATGGCAGGAACAAGTGAGGAAGATGGGGGTGAAGTTAAATAAGCTTGGGGGCGGAGTTGACACAGGGAGGTAATGCCAGGTTATTGCTGCACACCGAGGGGGAATCAGGAAGAAGTCCCTGCTTTCCCAACTACTAGACTCCAGGGGCTGCTGTGCCTCCACTCCCTCCCCCAGTGCCCATAATGGAAAGAGGTAACTGTCTAACTGTGTGTGTGTGTGACTGCCTGTAACTGTCTGTGTGTGACTGTCTCTTTGTGGCTGTCTATAACTGTCTGCGTGTGGCTGTCTGCCAGAAACTGTCTGTGTGTGACTGTCTGTAACTGTGTTTGTGTGTGACTCTCTGCCAGTAACTGTCTGTGTGTGTGACCAGGGACGTCATATTCCTGCTCCCGCCATCACTCTGCGGGCGGTGCGCGAGGGAGCTGAGCAGAGCGCTCAGGGAAAAGTGCTCCCTCGCAAGCGACGCCCGCCCGTCCAGCAGCCACTGGACCCCCAGGGAAAGGGAGAACCCCCCCCAGCATTCCCAAAGGTAAGGAGGCTGGAGGGGTTAAATAAAAAAAGTGAGTGTGTTAATGTGAGTGAGTGAATGAGTGAGTGTGTGTGTATGTCTGCTAGTGTGTGTCTGTTAGTGTGTATGTCTGTTAGTGTGTGTCTGTTAGTGTGTGTCTGTTAGTGAGTGTGTGTGTGTATCTGTTAGTGAGTGTGTGTGTGTCTGTTAGAGTGTGTGTCTGTTAGTGTGTGTGTGTGTCTGTTAGTGAGTGTGTGTGTGTCTGTTAGTGAGTGTGTGTGTCTGTTAGTGAGTGAGTGCGTGTCTGTTAGTGTTTGTCTGCTAGTGAGTGTGTGTGTCTGTTAGTGAGTGTGTGTTTGTCTGTTAGTGTGTGTGTCTGTTAGTTAGTGAGTGAGTGTGTGTGTGTGTCTGTGAGTGTGTGTGAGTATGTGTGTCTGTTAGTGAGTGTGTGTGTCTGTTAGTGTTTGTCTGTTAGTGAGTGTGTGTGTGTGTCTATTAGTGTTTGTCTGTTAGTGAGTGTGTGTGTGTCTGTTAGTGTGTGTGTGTGTGTGTCTGTCTGTTAGCTAGTGTATGCTTATCTGTCAGTGAATTTGTGTGTGTATTTAGAAGACGGGGTAGGGGGGAAGGGTTGGGGGGTGAGGGAGCGCCTGAGTTTTGTCCTGCCTAGGGCAACACAAAACCAGGATACACCACTGTGTGTGACTATCAGCATAACTGTCTGTATGTAACTGTTTGTGTGTAACTGCCTGTAACTGTGTGTGTGACTGTCTGCCAGTAACTGTGTGACGGTCTGCCTGCAACTGTCTGTGTGTAACTGTCTGCCAGTAACTGTGTGACTGTCTGCCAGTTACTGTGTGTGATTGTCTGCCAGTAACTGTGTCACTGTCTGCCAGTAACTGTATGACTTGAAAAAGACCTCATTGAGGTCGAAACGTTGCAATAAATCTGCTTGAAGAACAATCACAGTGAGTGCCTGGGATTCTTTCTATTAGTAACTGTATGACTGTCTGCCAGTAACTGTGTGTGCATGTGGCTTTCTGCCAGTAACTGTGTGTGACTGCCTGTAACTGTGTGTGTGTGTGACTGTCTGCCTTTGACTATGTGTGTGTGTGTGTGTGTGTGTGACTGTCTGCCTGTAATTGTTTGAGGGACTATGTACTTGGAACTGTGTGCATGTGGCTGTATTTGAAAGTAAACCTGTATTACTGTGTGCATCTGACTGTGGGACTGTGTGCATGTGACACGCCAAATTACACACCTGCACTCACACATGGACCTACATGCACTTTTTAAAATCTGAATTAAATACCTATCACAAATATCACACAGTCAATACACACATATATCACACACAATCAATACACCCATAACAACTATCACACACAGAGACAGAAACAGATGCGCAGAGCAGATTCATTCTATGTACACTGAACCAATAGAGATCACCATGTACTCCTCCCTGCAACAGGGAACAACAGGGAAGGGAGAATTCATATTTGTAGTTTTTTTAAAAAAATATTAATTTAATAAAGCCCCTATATAAACACTACACCCCTCTACAAACACTATACATAAATGAGCGGGTGTGACCAAGGAGGGGCGCTGTGAAGATTTTTCCACAAAAGGCCCCTAAAGGATTAAGGCCGGCCTGGCTCTGACTCATTGCATGATTGAAGGAGCAAAAGAGCGTTTATATGGTCTGCACAGCTGAAGATTCATACCACATGCTCCCCCATTGGACCACCAGCGATACACCAGCCGGGATCATGCCTCTACAGCACCACCAGGGATTATACCCCCTCCCTGCAGAAAGGTAGGCAGAAGGGTGGTAAAGAAACTTACATCTTTCCCCATTCTTGTGACTCTTCTTATGATACTATGGGTACGATACTATGGGTATTTTTTATATCTTGATTGATTGTTTTTATTTTTATTTGTTTATTTAGATCTTCATGTATAACTCTCTGGATGGTCTCGGTGTTGAAATATGGATCTTGTGAAAAAATCCCTTTGATCAAAATTTTCCTGAAGAATGACCATGGAACATGTACAAATTTACAGTGACTATATTGGATCCTATGGGACAATTGAGTGGATAGTATCACATTGTCCAATTTGTATATATAATGTGATGTACTTTGTGTTTACCATTTTATGGTGACTTATTGTTGCATTACATTGATATTCGTGATTAATTGTGACAATTTATTGCATTGTATAGAACAATATTTAATTGACTACAGGATGCTGTTTTTGATTTTTGTATAAATGGATGATATGATTTCTTTATATGCTATATCTAGTTTAACTATATAGTCACTAGTTGTAATATAGTGCGTGGTCTTTTGGTTATTTTTATACTTTTTGATGAATAGTCCAAATACTTTGGAGGTTGTATCCCATATGTGTAAAACTCATTTTGTTTTATGATATCTTAATTATAAGATATATATTGTTACATGCTTGATATATAAATATTACATGTTTATGTGAATTATATATATCGCTATATTGATAGATAACTCTGGTCCGATTCAATATTGTCCTAATGCAGCTTTATTTAAGCAATTGTATGAATTCTCTATTTTCAGTGTGTTTTCACAATGAGGATAATTAATAAACATTTGATGCACTTATATAAAATTTATTTTCACTTTTTTAAGGTGTGTTTCTTTAAGACATTGGTGTTGGTGTGTTATTACCAATAGCATTAATATTTGGGTATTATGAGCAACCCTATATGTTAGTCACCACCTTTCCTTTTTTACTTTTTAAGATGATTATAATCATATTCCATTCTTTTCGTCATAGTTATATTCTATCATTTTCTTTACTCCTCTGCATGCTCGATATTAGCTGCACTGTGGCGAATTTGTTGCGCATGTGCAAACACTTTATGTTAATATCTTTTTTCGTAAGTATATTGCCGAATTTTTTGGTATCGCGCATGCGCATACGCATGCGTGGATGCGTCTGTATTTAGCACATTACTGCGCATGCGCGACGAGTGTGAAGAGTTTTTTGCCAGCAACCTCTATGGCAATTTGTATATCTTCTTTACGCATGCGCGCTAGGACGCATAATTATGGATTAAGCATATCATTTTGTTCTGTACAATTACTAGCTGCCATGAGGTTAGAATTTTATGTAAATGGATGATTATTACTTATTTAATGTATATAATTTATATGTTATATGGAGTGGATGTGTCCGAGGACGGAGGTGATGATGTCACTTCCGGTTTCGGCTCTCCCCCTCCATACTGATGGCCATCAGGTGATTTATTGCTATTTAAAGGGATTGTGGTGAATCCAGATATATTAGACCCTTGATAAAGGCAACCAGGAGGTGCCGAAACGTTGGGGGGTTAATTTTTGTGTCCTGTTTCTGCCCTATTAGGCTTGTGAGAACTTTTGGTAATTATTCTTATTTTGATTTATGTTTTGTGCCTAATTATGTCACTTTAATTATATTGTTTATTTTTGCCTGTAATTTGATATTGGCTTAATAAACCATGTTAGTTACTATTGTGACTTTTTTTGGTGTGCATTCTCTTTCTAATTTTAAGAAACTTACAACCCCACACACAAACACACTCAGACAACCCCACACACTGTCACACTTGGCCCACACCAAACTCAATCACACTCAGCCAACCCCACACACAAACACACTCAGACAACCCCACACACTGTCACACTTGGCCCACACCAAACTCAATCACACTCAGCCAACCTCACACACAATCACACACAATCACACTTCAAATAACTTCACTGTAGCAAGAAAGCTGGACTAAATGTTATTCAGTTATGTATTTTACAAGGTTTAATAATTAAAAATTATAGTTCTCAAAATTAAAAAAAAAGGGAGATTCATCTAACATTTTATCTTCACATCCATTTACAACATATAAATATAATATTTTCTGAAAGGTTGCTGGTGTATTCTTTTTTTAATTCTGGAAATCGAATATTACATATGTGTTTCACACTGAACTAATACACACATTTTGACAAATTTAGCCTTTTGCTCAACCGAAAAACAAAAAGATAACAGGAAACCAGAAAGCACAAAAGGAAGTGGTTTTACAACTTCACAGTGAATTAAAATGAGAGCTTTGCACTTTATCATGTAACTGGGCATTTTCTGCCAACGGGACTTTTAACACATTTTGATAGAATGTTTTGCAGACAATGTATCCTACGTTGGAAAGTGCCGTTCCCTGACACGGTGACACCTCCTGGTTTTGTATGGTTACACAGCTTATTTAAAAGGACACTCCAGATATCCTATCCACTTCATCTTACTGAAGTTATTATGGTGCTTGGATTCCACTGGCGTCCACTAGTGCAGTCTCACTGTTCATTGTTTAATGTATTCTATAGTGTAAGGAATACACAGCTGTATTCCTTACACTATAGTTCACTCTGGCTGACTGGCTCCCCTCTCACACGCCCCCCATCCCCTCCACGGCGCTGCAAGGGTTAAAATAAACACTTACCTAATTCCAGCGCCGATCTCCCTCAGCACTGGACCAGCGCTCCTCTTACAATGTCTCCGAAAGGGGGGCCTAATGGTCGGCTAGTGCCGTGAGCGCATTAGGCCCTCCCACTAGGGAAGCAATGCTTTGGGAATTTAAATGAAGCTGGATGCCCTCATGCACAGCGTCAGTTAGGTGACCCAAAGTCGTCTAGCAAGCAGGATGTGCCTCTAGTGGCTGTCTGATTGGCAGACTTAGTCCTGCAGTGTAATTATTGCAGTTTCTGAAAATCTGCAATGATTTACATTGCAGGGTTGAGGGGGACAGGGATCCTGCACCTAGACTACTTTAATGAGTTCAAATGGTCTGGGTGCCTATAGTGTCCCTTTCAACTGTTTTTGAATGTTTTGACACTAAATAAGGGTTCCTGAACGTTTTACTACACTACCTGTACTATCTATGTTGCCACTAACCTAGTTCACACATGAACCAATCCTGTTTGCAGGATATACTTACATTTAAACTGATGCAATAACGTTACAGCAATTAAGCCTGATAAAATATGAAAAAATTGTGCCAGTTAATCGTATACCCCGCATGTTAAGCGTGGGAAACGCCTGAGGGTTGCTTTTGGGGCACCTCAAGCCTGCCTGTATCATTTACGTGCACTACAAAAATAAATTAAAAAAAGTAGAATTAAATAAGGGTCCCTGGCACGTGTGTTTCCATATTAGTCCTGTGATTAGGAAGCAGTGAAAGACTAAGAGTCTTTTACTAAAGCTGAGTAACACATTAGCCATACCGACAGTGTGGTGTGGAGTCTGGGTACCGTCATTCACTAAAAGACAGACTGATAATGCTTTAATATTGAAAAGCTTCATGTTCTCTGTCTCAACGGTACTTTCCCAGACCCTAGAGGGCAAAAATCTAAAACTAGCATCAAATTGTCCCACATGTACATTACTACCCACTCAAACATATTAACCATTCACCCACCGAATCAATCACAGCACTCCAGCATAGATCAGTTCCCCCTAAAGTCACCCCTTTCTAGCCACACCACCCACAATCATTAATACCACTTGGTGACAGAGTGAACGCTCGTTATAAATATATGAGTAAGCATTCTTTGTGTGCTTTTTCCATTTAAAATATTACTAATGATATTACTTTTATAATTTATTTAAATATCTGGAATCTGTTATTTAAACATATACATAAATGTATATTTTTTTATCTTATGTCTTGGTAAACATACAGTATATCTATATTCTTATTCTTATTCTATAACATAATCTGCAGTACTTTGCAATTATACATAGAGGATATTAAATAACAAGTATTGACATACAAAGTAATGTTCGTAATGAAACAATAGGTGAAGAGGTCCCTGCTCAAAAGAAGTTTAATATCTAGGAGAATGTGCTTACAATTTAGAATATATATATGTATATATATATATATATATATATATATCCCTTTGCAGGCATATATGATTGTTATTCTAATTAATTTCTTCTTCTGGTAAGGATTACCTAGACAATATGTACTACTACAATGCCCCCTACTGGTAAAATCTGGTGGTGGAGGTGCTATCATAAATTATCTCTCACTTTTCAATATAATGCACAGATAGGATTCTAGAGAAGATTACACTATCAAGTATCCCTTGACCTCCTCATTATCATCGGCCCCATGGATCACTTTCACGTGGAGGTGAATATTTGTATCTGCTTCTTACACTTTAAATAAACTAGCCATACTTGGTTTGACACATTGTATACTCATAGTTTATCAGATACTCCTAGTACATGAATGAGATGCAAGAAAAGTACCATCTTCATTCAGGTCACATGTAAAACAAAAGACGTGAATGCTATCAGTATCCACTAATGATTTTAGTTCCAAACGCGGAATAGAGACTTCTTATCCAGTTACATATTAGCTCTGCATATTTAACTCGATCAGTCGTCCGGCAAAGACAGCCAACGTCCCAATAAAACAAACGGTCATGAAGACTGCAAGGAGGATGTGATCTAGCACCATTGCAACAAACTTCCATTCTTCTGATGCCTGTGGAAATCGGATATACAAGAGATAAAACTAGTGCTGGAGATACATCGTGTTCTATTATCAAGATTATATGTCACATCTAAGGTTCCAAAATTATAACAAGATTTATGTTTACATGTGAAAATTTGGGTTTAATAAAGATTCAAATTATATTTATTATGTCCCTCTGGTTAAGAGTAAATGTAACTATGTAGGCCTACATTAAAGGACCACTCTAGGCACCCAGACCACTTCAGCTTAATGAAGTGGTCTGGGTGCCAGGTTCAGATAGGGTTAACCCAATTTTTTTATAAACATAGCAGTTTCAGAGAAACTGCTATGTTTATAAATTGGTTAAGCCTTCCCCCAAAGCCTCTAGTGGCTGTCTCATTGACAGCCGCTAGAGGCGCTTGCGTGATTCTCACTGTGAAAATCACAGTGAGAGCACGCAAGCATCCATATGAAAGCATTGTAAATGCTTTCCTATTCGACCGGCTGAATGCGCGCGCAGCTCTTGCCGCGCTTGCGCATTCAGCCGACGGGGCGGAACGGAGGCGGAGAGGAGGAGGAGAGCTCCCCGCCCAGCGCTGGAAAAAGGTAAGTTTTAACCCCTTTCCAGAGCCGGGCGGGAAGGGGACCCTGAGGATGGGGGCACCCTCAGGGCACTCTAGTGCCAGGAAAACGAGTATGTTTTCCTGGCACTAGAGTGGTCCTTTAATAACTGGGACAATAGGGTTTATAAACCAATGGCAAGGGATCAAAAAACAATCTTAGATCTTGTAGATACTAGATCACAAAGAATGAAGTCCTACCACCTCCTGAAAGGTATGGAGCTTCGAGGGACCTTCATCATTCTATTATATAGAGAATACACACAACCTTTCAACAATGCAATAATTGTTACATCGGTGTTACATCTACATTAACGTTCAATAGGCATTGTTATAGGGACAATATAGTCACCAAAACAACTTTAGCAGATTTGGTGTATAGATCTCGTCTATGAAGTCTCACTGCTCAATTCTCTGCCATTTAGCAGTTAAATAACTTTTGTTTTTGTTTATGCAGCCCTAGCCACACCTCCCCTGGCTGTGACTGACACAGCCTGCATGAAAACCAAATTGTTTCATTTTCAGTCAAATGTAGCTTACTTTAATAGTTTTTATCTCCTGCTCTGTAATTTGATCTTTAATTACATACAGGAGGCGACTTCAAGATCTAGCAAGCTATTAACAGAGCAGGAGATAATACATTCTAATTTAAACAGAATTTGCAGTAAAGGAAGTATAAACATTAGATGACTCTTTACAGGGATTGTTTAGGAAGGCAGTGTAAGTCACATGCAGGGAGGTGTGGCTAGAGCTGTATAAACAAAGTGATTTAACTCCTAAATGGAAGAAAATTGAGCAGTAAGACTGCAGGGGCATGGTCTATACACCAAAACTGCGTCATTAAACTAATTGGTGACAATACCGTCCCTTTAATGTTAATCTGGCAAATGGAAAAATTAACAATCTTGCTATAAAGTTGCCCTAATATTATGTAGACATTAAAAGCAACCAGATGCTAAAAGTGCTACCTTAAAAGTTTGGGATATAGATTTGAGTATTCTGTAAGAGTAACAAAATCGTGTACTGTCCGCATCATTTGTAAATTTTATTTCACCTAACTCAAGTTGCTAAATTACTTTGTTGTAAAGACGACTTTAAATTGTGTTTTATTTGCATCGCCATGGCACATAATGTTCCTGTAAAATTATATGACTATACCTTCATTATAGCAGCTTAAATAAAATAGCGTTTTTCTCAGATGTAAAAGAAGTTAATTATAAATGTACCTTATTGGATTCCTCGTCTGACTTCATGGTCTCTGCAATGTATTTGATCCCTTCTATAGCACTCTTGACTTCTGGGTTCTTTAAAACTGGAGATTGGTAAACCACAGCAGCAGGTCCAAGTTTTCCCGAAATTTCCGATATATCAATATCTTCTGAAAAGAGAGTCTTGCCTTGCTTTTCTTGAGAAGGTCGCTTCATTGTAGAAAAGAACATAAGGTTTGGAATAGTTTCAATAAAAATCTGAATAAAAAACAAAAAAAGGATTGAAATTAGAAAAAAAGTGATACAATATATCTTAAGAACCATTTTAGAGTTGCTTCTTTAAGCTAAGCGTAAGAAATGACAACTGACTATGCCCAAAATACAAAAAGTTGAAAACAAAATCTTCAAATCTTCAATATTAACGTAAAATTAGCAATTTTGATGTTGACTTGTGAAAACTGATTAAATAGAGAATAAGGTAATGACCGTCTTAATTTGAATTTAACAAAACTAAGGTTATGTACATATAAGACAATTTCATTTAAAAAAAGCTTGTAAAATATAAGATTTTTTTATACATATACAAATGTACTTCAGTATAATTGGAAGGCACTTTTTTTTTTTGGAAAGTCTTTAACTTATTACTCACCTTTCTTACCCACTGGGGCATGGTGTGTGTACTTGGAGAACGATGATGTGTATTTATGACAATTACTGTAATAATAATTGAGGCAATGACAAACACCATGGTAAACAACATGTATTTGCCGATTAAAGGTACCGCGCTTGAGGTTGAAGGGATCAGTTCAACAATGACCAGAAGGAACACAGTCAATGACAGCAGTACTGATATACTAAGAGTCATTTTCTCACCTAAAAGTCAAAAGAAGAAACTATTCGGTATGTATGTCTAAACACATGCTGTTAATAGGATGTAAATCGTGCAATATTCTTTTTTAAGGGAAAAACGTAAAAAAAAAAGAATTTTCTTCTGTTACAGAATTTCTCCTTCAAAACGTATTTGAAGTACAAGAGGAAATGTTTTTAAACAACCTCATGATTTTATTGTAACTCACATTGTAGAGTAGAATTTTATTGGCAGAGTGCTGTGTTTTGCTGCATTTGCGCACAAGCCTCCCAATGCTTCCCTATGGGAAAGCATTGGATTGGCTGAGGTCATCAATCTTGATCAGGGCCGGCCTTAGGCATTTGGGTGCCCTGTGCAAAAAAATTTCACAGCGCCCCCCCCTCCCCCACTCCTTACCCCTTCCCACACACCCTGTCACACACACACACACAGGCAGACAGCCACACACACAAACACACAGAGGCAAACAGCCACACACACACACACACACACAGACAGTCAAACACACACAGACAAACAGTCAAACACACACTGTCAGACAGCCACACACACACAGTCACACACAGACACACACACACACACACTGGCAGACAGTCACACACACACACGCAGACAGTCACACACACACACACACGTAGACAGTCACACACACACATGCGTAGACAGTCACACACACACACGCGTAGACAGTCACACACACACACGCGTAGACAGTCACACACACACACGCAGACAGTCACACACACACGCAGACAGTCACACACACACACGCGTAGACAGTCACACACACACACGCGTAGACAGTCACACAAACACACGCGCAGACAGTCACACACACACGCGCAGACAGTCACACACACACGCGCAGACAGTCACACACACACACGCGCAGTCACACACACGCGCAGACAGTCACACACACACACACAAACATAGGCAAACAGTCACACACACACAGGCAGACAGCCACACACACACAGTCAGACACACACACTCACTAACAGACAAACACACTCACAGACACACACTAACAGACACACACTAACAGACACACACTAACAGACACACACTAACATACACAGACACACACTAACATACACAGACACACACTAACAGACACAGACACACACTAACATACACAGACACACACTAACATACACAGACACACACACACACACACACACACTAACAGACACAGACTAACATACACACACACACACACACACACTCACCCACACACACACACACACTCACCCACATTAACACATTTTTTAACATTTATTTAGACCCCCCCCCCCCAGCCTCCTTACCTTTGGGAATGCTGGGGGGGGGGGGACTCTTCCTCCCTGGTGGTCCAGTGGCTGCTGGGCTGGGCGGGCAGCGCTGGCGGGCGGCTGGCGAGGGAGCACTTCCTCTGAGCTGTTTGCTCAGCTCCCTCGCGCGCCGCAGAGTGAGGCTGGGAGCCGGAATATGACGTCTCCCAGCCTCACTGTGCGGCGCGCGAGGGAGCTGAGCATACAGCTCAGAGGAAGTGCTCCCTCGCCAGCCGCCCGCCAGCGCCGCCCGGCCGCCCAGCAGCCCGCCCAGCAGCCCGGGATGTCTGTTAGCCGCAAGGCTAACAAGACATTTGCCTAGGGCATTTGGGGGCGGCTTTTTTTGCCGCCCCCTGGAAAATGCCGCCCAAGGCAAATGCCTTGTTAGCATTGCGGCTAACAGACATGCTGTGTGAGCTATGCGTCCGCAGGGCGCCCCCTGCACCATGGCGCCCTGTGCGGCCGCACAGCTCGCACACCCCTAAGGCCGGCCCTGATCTTGATGATCTCAGCCAGGGAGGCAGAGCGGCCGTGGCAAGACCAGCAAGGCAAGGGCTGAAAGGCAAGTAATACTCAGTTTCCAAGCCCTTGGGGTGCTTAAATAGGTAGGGGGTCACTATACCGTTTACATGTTTCTAACACTATAGTGTTCCTTTCAGAATACATTGTAATCAACCAGGGCACAGTTATCCCACTCATTATTTAAAAACTATATATCATATAACTAAAACATTATTTTAAAATAAGTTAATATACTGACAGATTTACCTGAATCAGTAGGCAGATAAAACACCAATCCAGTCAGAAATGAGAAAAACAGACATGGTATGATAACGTTGACGATGAAATAAAGTGGAAGACGTAGTAAGACAAAATGATACGTGATATCCAGATAAGGTTTGTCAGGGCAACAGGTATAGTAAACCCAGTGTTTCCAGCAGCGATAGTCCTTCATCAGCCATTCTCCGCTCTCCATAAAATTGCTCAGATCTGGACGGTCATTCTCCTATTTTTTTAAGCACACGTTTATTCAAAATTTGACAAAAAATATGCACAATTATAATTATTAATGTATAAATATATATGACCCTGTCTTCTGAAATTGTCATTATGTTGCAATTAATTATACATTTGAAGATCAAAATGCTCTAAATTTTAGTTAAGCGACCATGAGGCATAAACGGGTTACTCCAAACACTATGACCACTTAAGTGATTTGAAGTGCTGATGGTTGTAAGAGCCTGGATGTCCAGTGGTTCATCTTGAAACACTACAAGTCCAGAGATATTGGCAATTATGTGCCAGGGGCAAGTTGCACCTTCAGCATACGGGGCTTAGGCAGTAAAGAACTTTGTTCCGGGCTACCTAATGCCAATTCTGTGCATACATTTAATCTGTTGTCACAGGCTCTCTGCACACCCACATTGCACTTCCTCTATGTGCATTGTGTTTTTTTGTTTTTTTTTAAACCCTCCCTCTCCTCATTGGTCCAGAGCTCGCCCATATGTGCTTCTCTATGAGAAACCTGTGATAGGACTACGGTGCGGCCCCTGTAAGGTAGGAGGGGATGTGAAAAAGCACTGCATTCAAGGTAAGTAAAACCTTTTTTTACAGGTTTGTCAGGAACTTACCTGTAACTGGCGCCCGCGCTGCTCCCTCCTCAGGCAGCGCGGCTTGAAAAGGATATATGCGCAACTTTATTCCCACAAACGGCTGCCTCTGCTGGTTCGTTGGCTCAACTACAGCCCTTTAAAATAAATTTTATTATTATGTTATCCCCCCCATCTAGGCGACACAATGTTTTTTGGTGTCACAAAGATGTTGTGAACCAATGAGCACTTATTTATTCGCTAATATCTGTATTGCAGTGAATCGAAAACCTAATTGCTAAATTTAGGCAAAAAGTGCGGAAAGAATATCATAACGTTTTGCACATTGAAGTTTAGTGAATGGACACTAAAGAAATTATTTTACTATTTATTCGTCCCGTACAAGGATTGAATGTCTAAAAAGATGGAGCTGCTTTTAGACATTTTTGTTAAGGTCAGTTGGGTCTAGCGCCAGCCCATATTAGACTACAGAAGCCATAATTCTCTGGCAGCTTGGGAATTATAATATAATAACATTGTATATAGGGTTCTTATGAATTCAAAATAGATTTAGAAAAATAGGCATGTTGGAAGAATGAAATGGATATGTTTTCTAATTAGACGTTTAGATTTGTTTTTTGCAACATGGATGTCAACACACCTCATCTGAATAGACTCATGTGTGGATTAGATAATAACCATGATAATATGGATAAGAAGGTAACCATGATATTGTGGCAAAGGTAACCACAGAATAGCCTCAAACTATTGTAGAAATACATGCGCCTCGCCCTCAACACATAAGATCTTCCTGGTGGATTCCAGGATAGCATTTACAATGGATGACTCCTTACCGGGTTTATAACCACTAAAGTGCCATCGTAGGTCCAAGTGCCGAACTTCATGCTGCAGTTTTGCTGGTCAAATGGGAAATATGTGACTATGATTTCACAGTAGCTTTTGAAGATGGCAGGGGGAGACCATATAATCTTTCCTGTATAATCCAGAAGTACTTTAGTTTCCGGTTCAATTGCAAAATCGCCATCTGCACTATAATGAAAAAACAAAAATGCTACAGGTGAGACGCAAATATTAATAAAAATGTTGCAGTTATAGCCATTTGTATTCACAGACTCCAGTACCCGACTTTGAAGCAGCATTTGTTTAGTAACATTGTACGTATAATACGCAAAATAAATTTTGGTTTGATGGACAGAGAGACAGACATATACTACAGACAGACGGATGGACGGACGGACAGATAGATAAACAAAGCTATCCCCAGTAGATGCAAAGAGATAGGACAACACTGAAAGATCTTGCTTTTTTGAGAGGATGGAAATATAAGCCATGACATTTCATTCAGAAATTACCTCCTTTAAAATGTTGTTGGATATTAAAGGGAATGCAATGTAGTTAAAGGTATAATCTAAACACCTAAACATATTTATCAATGAGACAGTTTTCGTGTATAGATCATGTCCATGAAGTCTCACTACTCAATTCTAACTATTTTGGCGTTAAATCACTTTCTTTATGCAGTCGTGGCCAAACCTCCCCCCAAGTAGCCTCCTTAAAAAATTGTTTAATTTTCAATTAGATCTAACAGCAAGGTGTGTTTATTTTAGAGGTTATTTTCACTTGCTTTTTTAATTAAACTTTCATCACACATAGGAGGCCTCAGCAGATTTCAACAGGCAAGAGCAGGATATATTTTCTTCTAAATTAAACATACTGTAAAAATAAATGAAATAGATCTCATTTTCAGGAAGTGTTTAAAGAGGCTGTATGAGACACAACCAGGGGAGGTGTGACTAAAACTCCTAAATGTAAGAGAATAGAGTAGAGAGACTGTAGTGGAACAATCTATAACTCAAAGACACTTAATTAAAGGATGACGCCAAGCACCATGACCTCTTCAGCGATTTGAAGTTATCATGGTGAGCAGAGTCTGTATGTGCAGCGTTTTGATTTGAATGGCAATGTCCGTTATTGGCTGAAATTGATCAGCTGAGAGTTATCCTTTAAACTAAAGTTGTTTTTGTGTTTAGAGTGTCCCTTAATGTCATTATGCCACGTGATTACAGATAAACAATCCATCTCAAATATTCTTGTTTTAGGTTGTGTTTTTTTTTTTTTTGTATAGAGCCCATCACATCATCTGTAACTTAAGTCCCAAGGAAAGCAATTGCATCAGAGTCTAAAATTGCAGCCATCAAAGGGATGCTCCAGGCTGAAGATGACCTAGTTTTAATACATTTTAAAGATAACATGTTCAAAATACGCCAAAAAAAACCAAAAAAGATAACAGCCTTGGAAATTCCTTTGTTTGATCAATTGTTTACACAATGTTTGGAATTTGGAATCAATTCTAGCCATTCTATTATATTTAATTTGAGTACTTACCATATCCAGTTAATAATAAATGATCAGCACTTGGTATATTCAGCAGAGAATATCAATGGAACGGCTATCCAAGATGATGATACTCATTACTGAAAGAGGCTATGGATGTAACTATTCTTATGTATGGCTCTTTTATCAGCCATATCAAAGAATCAAAGACAGTTGTAAAGGAACCATTATAAAAAGTGGGTAAAACTATATTTGTCATATATATATATATCCTGGAGCGTCCCTTTAAAGTCTGTAATTTTAGACTCTGATGCAATTGCTTTCCTTGGGACTTAAGTTACACATGATATCATAGGCTCTGCAAAAAAAAAAAAACTATAAAAGAGTACCGTATTTACTCAAATCTAATGCACGATCAAATCTAATGCTCACCTCAATTTTTTAAACCTGGAAGCTGAAACATGTTTTTGCTGGCGAATGTAATGCGCTTTTTATACAAGAAGATACTACTATACAACATTGTGCAACAATAAAAATGTTTAATGCCATAAAACATAGTAATATTGATGGTATTTAAATTTTAGTTACATGTTAAGTCCCCCCCCCCCCCCCCCGGTGACACCATCAGAATGGGGAAAGTATTGGATTGGCTAAAATCAGCAAGGGGGCACGACATTTTGGTCAATCAGCACCTCCTCATAGAGATGCATTGAATACTCGCATTTCTATGAGGAAAATTCAGCATTCCCTTGCAGAGTGTGGAGACGCTGAACGGCACTGCTGCCTGCTATGTAGCACTGCCCCAGGAAGCACCTCCAGTGGCCATCTGAGGAGTGGTCACTTGGAGGTGTCCCTACGGGCAATGTAAATATGAATTTCTCTGAAAAGGCAGTGTTTGCATTAAAATGCCTGAAGGCAATGAATATACTCACTATACATTAAGCTCTTGTTGTTCTGGTAACTATAGTGCCCCTTTAAGCCCTCTTTCAGGGACTAAATTTGCCTGTGTGATTTTGCCAGAATTAAATTCACATATGTGAATTTGCCTGTGTGAATTTGTCGGAATGGAATTTGCCTGTGTATATTTGCCGGAAATTTTTTAATTTTGACCCGAATGTAATACACCATCGAATCTAATGCGCATTCAAATTCTGGATTTTTTCCCCCTAAAACGGTGCGCATTAGATTTGAGTAAATACGGTATTTGAGATGCAGTAGATTGTCTATGTGTAATCATGTGGCATAATGACATTAAGGAACCTCTTACCACTATAACAACTCTGGTTTAAAGGGTCCCAAATACAAACCTACAACTCCTATATAACTAGAAACAAAAGAGAGTTGGAAATACATATATGGGCACAGTGATTTAAAGATTGATGGATACAAAGACCCTAAACTATCAGCTATTGATGTCAATACATGTTAATATTTAAGTAACAAATAGAAGAACGGTCCAGGCACTCCAAGGTACCAACAAGGCAATTTTATTGAACCCATTCCATCACAACGTTTCGACCTAGACGGTCTTTGTCAAGCTCATATATATAAGTAACACTTGAAGTCTGCACATGAATAACAAACAATATGAGGACATCTATAGCAAGGCATTGTCACTTCAAATGGTCTTATTTAATGAACTGAATTTAAAAAAAAAACAAGAAAAAGTGATTATATCTGGCATACCTAATAGAAAACACACTGTAAAGAAAAACGAAAAAACAAGGATAAAAAAAAACCATACTTGTTGTAAAGAACTAAATCTGGCCGCCAAATGTCACTAGATGGGATCCGAATCTTGTCTACCCCTCCGTAGTCTGATGGGTTCCATTTTAGATTGACATCCACCCATTGCTGAACAACACAACAACAACAGCACACATGGTTAGATAAAAAAGCATACTTCTTAACAGACAAACTATATGTACCCTTTATACACAAGGGCAAGATTACTAGAAATATTACATAGCAAAATGAATCGTATCATTCTTGTCAGTCGTTGAATTATGGTTGCTCTGTCCATTGTGCTCGGATTGATAATGGTCTACAATTTGCATTATCCTTATAGATGCAACTTCCGTAAAGATAAAATGGTGGAAAGATGGTAAAGGGAGGAGTCACCAATGGAATGTATCTCCTGGTTCTAGTGGTTTCCATGTGATCGTCCCACTTTTAGTATGTTGTACCAATTTTTACAACATGACACTTTGATAGATCCCCCAACAAACTTAAAACAGTAGTTCTTAAATGTTCAGTCAGGACATCCCCTTTAACAAAAGTATTTTACAACAATAATCAGAAAAAAATAGTTAAAAAAAAGGTAATCTAAACGGTGTCTATAATATATAATTTGTAACATTGAAACGGTTATCACTGTTGGTTAATGCAAATTTTCTAGGAGCACATACTAATACCGTGACAGTGGTTTTATCCTGAGGTTTATCTATAGCAGGGATAGCCGTAAGGCAGGACCCCAGTGCTCACAGAACTCCAAATTGCAGCAAGCCTTTTAAGACAAAGTACCATTTCAGACCTGGACATACTGACAATCATTGTTTTCTCAATTTAGTTGGGACTAAAGCCGACAGCTAAACACACAACTGTGATAAATTGGCTCATAAGTCTACATTTTTTTAATTCACTGTCAAGTCAGGACAATTAGAATTTGAATTAACCTCCCCTTAGTCGTTTTATTTATTTATTTATTTTTTTGGCAAAGTTTGAAGATAATAAAAAAACAAAAATAAATCAAAAGTCTCCCAAACCTGTTTCAGCCGGACGTTTGTTGACACAATTTGATTTACTTCGTCCTTAAAATAAAACAAGAAAAAACAGCTCAGAACCAGACAATGTGTTGGAATTTGTGCATCAGGAGGAATGTATTAACCATCTGACTAAAAGTGTTTAAAAAATAAACGTGTGGGGAAAAAAGCCAGCACACTGATTATACCCCAATGTATGAAATGACAGACACAAGCTGCAAGAATAATTAAAAAAAAAAAATTAAAAAAAAAATCCAGCTTCCTGTAAAAAATGTGAAACTCTATTTGAGGAGTGATACAATTTACTAAGAATTCATTATTCGAAGTAATGGACACCCTATTGCAGAAGTGCTCAATCTACATCCCATGAGCCACTGGGACGTGCCTCTTTTATGAATGGGAAGTTACTGAGTGACTTAGAGTATCACCTGACCACTCCAGTCAATCAGTGGCTCCCCTGCCCAGCGGCACTATGTACTTCCTGAAACTTAATTTCAAAAGCTGGATGCTGTTCGGGGGACTGGAAATCTGTCGCTGGAGGCAATTTTTGGGGTTAAATCGTTTGAGAATGATTTCAGGTAAGAGATCTCCCGGGTGTAACCGTGGTACCATAACAACTTAATTTCAATGATATTGTTATGGTGCCTGGAATGTTCCTTTATATCAGTTTATAGCAGTATAACATTGAATGAGAGGGCACAGCTAGCTCCCATCGGAGGTATGGCTACACTCTTCCTTATCCATACCAGTTCATTCCAGCAATGGTTGGCTGTGATAGGCTGAGAAGAAGCACTAGTCAGAACAGCACAGAGGGGATAGGCATTAAAAACAATCACAATGGTTTAATACTGACTAGAAGGATGGTGCTAGAGGACTCCAGTCACCATAACCAGTTACAGTACCTAGAGTGTTCCATTTATAAAGGCCTACTAGTGCTAAAGGCAAAATAACATTGTAATTATTTGTTCATATCTCGTTTATATTCCATTTCATTAGCACATGCCTCTCAAAGTGTTGCGTTGAATTTTATTAAACATACCACATTGATGAGTTGTATAAGCTGGAGTCCAACTGTTACCACAACCTTATCAGTGAACGTCTCAACAGGACGGACCACTTTGTTATAAGTCTTAAATAAGTTCTCAACAAGTCGGGCTTCGTCTTCAGAAGCAATAACTGTTCCTGCTAAAAAAAACAAAAAACATCTACTTTAGATTAAATGCTTCAGAGGGGTTAATGTAACATAATAATAATGTATACAGAACCAGCACAAACATGCTCTGATTTAACATTACATTATTATTATTATTATTATTATTTATAAAGCGCCAACAAGTTCCGTAGCGCTGTACAATGTGTGGACTAACAGACACGTATTTGTAACCAGACAAGTTTGATGCACAGGAACAGAGGGATTGAGGGCCCTGCTCAATGAGCTTACATGCTAGAGGGAGTGGGGTAAAGTGACACAAAAGGTTATGGGTAGGATAGAAAAGTAGGTTGCTAGGATAGTGTTCATTGAGGGCTTAGTGTTTTGTTTTGATGACAGTTGCGGGAGCGGAATCAGAGTGCGGAGAGGCAAACCTGTCTACAGTTTTATTGATACGCTTTTTTTAAAGAAGTAAGTTTTACAAAGATTTTTTGAAAGAGTGGAGATTGGGTGAGAGTCTAACAGAGACGGGAAAGGCGTACAGGGAACAAGATGTAATCCACTGAGAGTTGAAGAAAGATTCCATTTACAGCAGAGAAAATGGTTGTTTATAGTAAATAGAAGGAGGACGAGCAATTTGTTTGACTTAAAAAGTTAGATTTCTCATAGGAAAGCATTGGGAGACTATTGCGCATGTGCCGCAAAACGGAGCGCCAATCAGCATATCCTTATAGAAATACAGTGAATCAATGTATCTCTATGGGGAATGTTCAGCACTGACACAGGAAGCACCTCTAGTGGGTATCTGAGTGACTGGCACTAGACGTGTTCCTAGCCAGTAATGTAAACACTGCCTTTTCTCTGAAAAGCCACCTTGGACAGGCTTTAGACACCAGAACCACTACATTAAGCCCCCTGTGGGTCACCAGGGACCAAAGGCCCCCTTCCTTGAAGAAAACCAAGCCGAAATAAAAAAACAAAACAAGCAAAGATAAAGCAATGGACAGAGGCAGGAGGGACTGCACAGTGGGAGTGAGAAGAAAATGATCTTCCCTTTGCTGACGACGTAAAATATGCACATATTTGATACATGCCTAAGTCACATGTGCCGGTATTGTAACTTTGTTGTGCCTGACGTATGAAATATATGCTCAACAGAATTAACTCAAATGTAAAATAAAATAAACACTATTATAAAATACTAAAACACATTTACCGTTTATTTTTAATTAGGTGGCATTAAAATAAAATATATCATTAGAAGGAGGCTTCAAGAATTAAATTCAAAACTTTATTTTTCTTCTGCAGGTGTGATGAATTAATTAATTGATTTCTATCGAGGAGAGCATATTTAAATGATAAAGAAACAGTGCAATTTATGTCTATAACCAGTTTGCAAATGAGTGTGTATGGATACATTTGCAAATGTCCATCAAAGTGTTTTACTACAGAGTTTATTTACTAAACTCGGGATTGTGGGGAACAGAAAAACAAAATTAATGAACTAGCCAAACTGGAAAAATTCTCAAAATTCTCAAAGTTAACTATTATTCAAATTTGACTAATTCGGTAAATTTGGTCATTTCAAATTTCACCCCCCACTATTCTAGTATAAGTAAAATTATCCCTAAATGAGTAATAGCGAATTAATGACTAACATTTACATATAGAAGGCTTGTAGATCCACAAAAAAATATTTTTTAATGACATTATTAAAAATATGTGATAGGTAGCTCTTTGCAAATTGTTTCAGTGAGATTACACTAAATATACTAACAAACAAAGGCATCTCATCAGTGGTTTAATTTTCCTTTAGAGTGAATTGTCCATTGCAAAGCTTGAAAAAATAAAATGATTTCAATAAATCTAGTACTTTTATCTTGCTTTCCATTAATTCTAGCAATGGAACGTGCATGGTATCTACATAATCATAGGGATCAGTATACAAATAAAGAAATAAACATAACTGTAACACTGATAATAAAAGAGATACAAGATAGATATTAAACAATAGTGCGTAAATTATAAAATATACCTGATAGACACAGGAAAATAATATGCCAAATTCTGCAGTCCATTTCCTTCCGCTCCTCTTGACTCTGTTCTTCTTTGGTTTCTTTATTGGAATGGTGACATTTCGGATGGTTGAGGAGCTCCTTGTGTCGCCCAGTTTACAGCTTCCGGTTTCATGGAGAAGAATGCGACTAGTGATCTATTAATATACCCCACCTGTTCTGCATGACAGCTGAATGTCTGGAACTCGAAGCTGATGTGCGGCAAGGATTTCTCGTAACTCTTTTGATTAAGGTTGCCTGAATTTTAAACCCTCTCCAATGGTACCAAAATTTGTAAAACTGTCACATTTGAGATTTATACACAACCCAAGAGATACGTAAACACTAGATAAGGCTGTGTTATGTTTTTTGTGTTATGTTTTTTTTTTATACTGAACAAACTATTTTAATTTTGTTTTGTTTACTTTGTATGGTTATTTTGTCCTGACACAGCCAGAGTGTACAATGCAAATTAATTTCACCCCCACTTTGTGTGTGGAGGGCACATGTGTAAGTACTGCACTATGAAAAGAAAGCCCAAACACACAATTGCTTATACAACATTTTGCCACATGCGCTCCCTCCTGCCAGTCACTCAGTTACCTGTCCCTGGTCAGAATGAAAGGAAGTGCTCTCTCAGTGAGCACGTCCTGTCAATCTGGCCGTGTACAGGAAACAATAGTCCTGTACCGCGGTCCACGCTGCTTGGCCGGGTGGTGGTGGGGGGGAGGGGGGTGGGGAGTGACCACTAAGGGAAAGATGGGGGGAGAGAATCACACCTTGCATCCCTTACACATACAAACACAGATTCACACAATGCATCCCCCCCCCACACATAAACAAATAATGCATTCTTTACACACAAACACACACTGCATCCTCTATACACCCCCACTACATCCCTTACACAAACTAGTATCCCTATACATTCCATTCCATTAGAACACACACACATTACATCCTCTACAGTAACACCTAACACATTCCCTACACACATACACTCCACTCCCTGTGAGCAAACTCATGGGTGGGCCTTGTAGGCATCAGGCTTATAGGCAGGCCTTTAGGCATACTCACGGTCAGGCCCTGGAGGCCCAGACCGTCATCTGTGTAAGGGGCCCAAAACATGGAGCTGCTTCCTGTTCGTTGTTTTTGTGAGCACTGCTTCCAGAGAGCCTTTTTAAACACCAGACCAGTGGAGCCAGGCGGCAGCCAGAGCCCATCATCATCCTCTTGTCCTCATCTGGTGGTATGTAGGCAATCCAGTATATTATTAGTGGCACTAATCCATAATTTACCTGAGATTAAAGGGCCACTATAGTCACCAGAACCATCTACTGCTGGATGTAGTGGTTCTGGTGCCTATAGCCTGTCCCTGCAGGCTTTTAAATGTAAACTTTTTCATAGAAAAGGCACTGTGTGCAGCACTGTCATTGGCTCATATGGCAGATCATATGAATGGGGCATTGTGATGGAGGGGGGTGCGGCAACTTTTTGTTTGCCTAGGGCGGCAAAAATCCTTGCACCGACCCTGACCAGGTGATGCTGCCCATTTGAATATGTCCTTCTTTCTCCACAACACTTGCAGCCTTTAGCTCGTAAAGAGATTGGCAGCATCCGCTCTTTGCTGCTCCTATCCCCTCTCAGGCTACACATTTTTTTCCCTCACTCAGTTGGCCCCAGAGTAAAGCGACCAGGTAAATAAGTCACACGAACATTGGGCATGTTTACAGACAGTGACCAGCAGGAGAGGGGTTATCTGTGCTCCCACCTCCCGTCTGTCACCCGGACATCTCTCAGCCCCTTTGACCAGAGCGCACTATGGTGGCCATCTGTGCTGCCTAATGTAAGCGTTGGCCCTGTATGGGCGCATGAATGTGTCGTAGCTATCATGGGGTGAGAGAGTCACCCTGAACACAGAAGTGCGGTGGAGGTATGTGGTATGTGTGTTTTATCATACTACTATTACTCACCCAGCACCTCAGTAGTGTTTACTGGGGTGAGGAAATGAGGATCCAGTGAGGAACTAATTCTCAAGTAACAGAAGAGTGATATTCATGTGCACACACACTCACATTCATTTACACATTCTCAAATTCATTACATACACACATGCATATTCACCTACATACACTCACATTGATATGCGCACACACTCACATTCATTTAAACACACGTGCATATTCACACACACTCACATTCATTTAAACACACGTGCATATTCACTCACTCACATTATATACACACAGACACACACATATGCACACACATACTCACTTATATACACACACACATACTCGCATTCACACACACACATATGATTTTTAAATTGGATTGCTGCTTTAATCAGTTTGTGCACTGATTGAAAAGTTTCACATTTCCATCATCGAGGTTGCTGACATGTAAATCCTCCCCAGGTACGCCTCTGATCCCAGCTTCTGGTTTTCATTACTAGAATCTTCATCTCCAATTAAAGGGGCAAAATTGTCACCACAAATCATATACAACACTTTACAATGCCTCTCACATACCTGATGCGCCTTAGCTTGGTACCTTCCCTTGAATCTTATTGGATGATGTACCTCCCAATGGGCATATAGAATATATTTCTTTAACTCCTTACAAGATTAAAAAGTTGGATCTTCCCAAATCACATCAGAATATTACCTTTGGATGATATTCATTCAACAAACCTCAACAACAAAATGTTGTTATGACTTGCGGACTTCCCATTGAAATAGTGGTGCCTCCTCAGTTGTGATACCTGCTTTTACACGTTCCTTTTTGTTCATAGTGAAATTATTTATTATTAATTACCCACTATGTATGTAGAGCATTCTGATACGCTTTACCCATTATAAATGCCCCAAATAATCATCAGTATTATTTATTTGTAAAAAAGTGTCAAAATGTTCTGTGGCATTGTACAATATAACAGGTTTGCAGGTATATGGAACCATTTTATGAATTAATTTATAAATTAACATACAACTAAAACAATTCTACAATAGTAGTGTATCATTTGTATTTTCTGATAGCAGGTAGGAATATGTGTATACAGGAGTTTGGGCAAAGGCCACAAACAGATTACCTGATTTTAAGGCATGGGGGTGGATGATCACATCATTTCCATTTAATGATATGCAAATCTGAATAAAAGAGCAGTGGTTGATGGATGAATATAATTGAAATTTGCTTCAGACCTCCCAAAAACGTTGTAAAGACTATATAAGACTAGAAACACAAAATACCACGATCCGGAAATATATATGGTTTATCACTTTTTTTTCTCTTCGAATTTAATGTTTATTTCGTTTTGTCATTTGTAAATTACATTTTGATAAGTATTCAAGATGCAATCAGATACCTTGATATTTTGTACTCAGGAAATATCAAGGAACATTCATATATACACAAATATTTTTGTTCATCAAAGAGAATTTAGGTTTATTCAATTACATACTTTTTATTGAGACATTTAACAAATTCACATAAATGGTCCATATTTAAATATATACTATGTTCTTAAGATGGAGGAAGAATCCTTAACAGCATGACTTTCTGATTATTAATTTATAATTTGTGCTTTAAACAATAAGGCAATATTTATTACTGTAAAGTTGTCAGGAATAGAGTTACCCTAACACGCAAACCTAAAGGTAACAGTAAAGGTACACGTACCGGTCCTTAGAGTGACCGGGTTAGTGCCTGAAACAGATAAATGAAATGACTGCAAGCAGACAGAGAATAACAAGAAGCAATCAGAGGTCAGGATTACAGAAATACACGGAATCGATAGCCAGGCCAAGATCAGGATAACAGAGAGCAAGAATAGTCAAACAAGCCAAGGTCAGATACCAGGAAATCCAATACACAGTATAAACACACTATCAGGTAACATGAACCACGACAAGGCAAGGAAACAAGGACAACCAGGAAGTATATATACCCTATAGTGGGTAGTGATTGGTCACAGAGAACCATGATGTCACAAGTGTGTATACATCATTTAAATAGTGACACATGTGCAGGGCCGGCCTTAGGTGATCAGACGCCCTGTGCGAGCCCAACATATGGCGCCCCCTCCCCCCCCGCAGCAAAACCCCTGCCCCTTCTACAATAGCCCTGTTCCGCCTACTACAAAACCCTTCCACAAAACCCCAACCTCCCTTTCTACAAAAACCCTGCCCTCCTTTTTACAAAACACCTGCCCCGTCTACAAAACCCACGCTCTCCCTTTAATAAAACCCCTGCCCACCCTTCTACAAAGTTTTTTCTCCCCCTTTAACAAAACACATGCTATCATTATATATATATCAACTATACAGCAATGTACACATAATATCACTAAAACCTTCCCCCTCCACCAAAACCACTGCCACCCTCTACAAAAGCCCTGTACTCATTCTACATAAACCTCTGCTCCCCTTCTACTAAACCCCTGCTCCCCTTCTACTAAACCCCTGCTCCCCTTCTACTAAACCCCTGCCCCCTTATACTAAACCCCTGTCCCCCTTATACTAAACTCCTGCCCCCTTATACTAAACCCCTGCCCCCTTATACTAAACCCCTGCCCCCTTATACTAAACTCCTGCCCCCTTTTACTAAACCCCTTCCCCCTTATAATAAACTCCTGCCCCCTTATAATAAACTCCTGCCCCTTTATACTAAACCCCTGCCCCCCTTATACTAAGCCCCTGCCCCCCTTATACTAAACCCCTGCCCCTTATACTAAACCCCTGCCCACTTATACTAAACCCCTGCCCCCTTATACTAAACCCCTGCCCCCTTATACTAAACCCCTGCCCCCCTTATACTAAGCCCCTGCCCCCCTTATACTAAGCCCCTGCCCCCTTATACTAAACCCCTGACCCCTTATACTAAACCCCTGCCCCCTTATACTAAACCCCTGCCCCCTTATACTAAACCCCTGCCCCCCCCTATACTAAGCCCCTGCCCCCTTATACTAAGCCCCTGCCCCCCTTATACTAAACCCCTGCCCCCTTATACTAAACCCATGCCCCCTTATACTAAACCCCTGCCCCCCTTATACTAAGCCCCTGCCCCCCTTATACTAAGCCCCTGCCCCCCTTATACTAAGCCCCTGTTCCCTCTACAAACCCCCTGCTTCCCCTTCAACAAAACCCATGCCCCCTCCACAAAATCCTTTCCCCTGCCACTTCACCAGAAATGCCATCCCCCTCTTCTACAAAACCCCTTTCCTACACCAAAACCCTAACCCTTCTATAAAACCTCTGCTCCTCCTTGAACCAGTTTAGTAGCCCTTCTTTGAACTCTCTCTAAGGTATCAATATCCTTCTGAAGATAGGGTCTCCAGTACTGTGTACAGTACTCCAAGTGAGGTCTCACCAGTACAGAACACTGGTGAGACCTCACTTGGAGTACTGTACACAGTACTGGAGACCCTATCTTCAGAAGGATATTGATACCTTAGAGAGAGTTCAAAGAAGGGCTACTAAACTGGTTCATGGATTGCAGGATAAAACTTACCAGGAAAGGTTAAAGGATCTTAACATGTATAGCATGGAGGAAAGACGAGACAGGGGGGATATGATAGAAACATTTAAATACATAAAGGGAATCAACACAGTAAAGGAGGAGACTATATTTAAAAGAAGAAAAACTACCACAACAAGAGGACATAGTCTTAAATTAGAGGGACAAAGGTTTAAAAATAATATCAGGAAGTATTACTTTACTGAGAGGGTAGTGGATGCATGGAATAGCCTTCCAGCTGAAGTGGTAGAGGTTAACACAGTAAAGGAGTTTAAGCATGCGTGGGATAGGCATAAGGCTATCCTAACTATAAGATAAGGCCAGGGACTAATGAAAGTATTTAGAAAACTGGGCAGACTAGATGGGCCGAATGGTTCTTATCTGCCGTCACATTCTATGTTTCTATGTTTCTATGTAAACCAAAACCCCTCCCCTTCTACAAAACCCCTTCCCCAACAATCTATTTAATAAAAGAAAAACAATAGTTATAACAAGATTAAGCAGACTCACATTAAATCTTTCTGCTCCCTGGACCTTCCTGACAGTGTCTCAGTCTGCCGACCTTGATACCAGCACTGACCTCCTCCCTCACACTCACTGTGCGGATCCTTCCGCGAATGACTGTGGAGGTGGAGCATGCTCTTCCTCTGTGCTCCAGGACCTCCTCTCTCACCCGGCCGCTGCTCTCTTCATAATGTGCAAGTCAAGTGCACAGCACAATGCACTTGACTTGCTCTGCACATGACTCGGGCCGGCCTGTGAGTGACTGAGTGCGAGCACTGTTGCCATGGCGCCCTGTGCGGCCGCACAGCTCGCACACCCCTAAGGCCGGCCCTGCACATGTGCTGACACTATAAAAGGAGACTAATTGGAGGGGTCCAAGTCATATTATGTCATAATGAAGCACCAGGAAGCTAGGGATGAGTGAGTGTTCATCAGAACTCATAAAAAACATTCTGAACTTCTTGAGTTACATCAACATAAGAAAGATGGATACATAGATAGACAGAAAGACAGATATATAGATAGATAGAGATAGAGAAATAGATAGCATGATAGATAGATAGATAGCTAGATAGATAGATAGATAGATAGATAGAGAGAGAGAGAGAGAGAGAGACAGAGAGAGATAGATAGATAGATAGATAGAGAGAGATATAGATAGATATATAGATAGATAGATAGATAGATAGATAGATGGATGGATGGATAGATAGAGAGAGAGAGAGAGCGAGAGAGACAGAGATAGATAGATAGATAGAGAGATAGAGAGAGAGAGCGAGAGAGACAGAGAGAGAGAGATAGATAGATAGATAGAGAGATAGATAGATAGATAGATAGATAGAGATATAGATAGATATATAGATAGATAGATAGATAGATAGAGAGAGAGAGAGAGCGAGAGAGACAGAGAGAGATAGATAGATAGATAGAGAGAGATATAGATAGATATATAGATAGATAGATAGATGGATGCATAGATAGAGAGAGAGAGAGAGCGAGAGAGACAGAGATAGATAGATAGATAGATAGAGAGATAGAGAGAGAGAGCGAGAGAGACAGAGAGAGATAGATAGATAGATAGAGAGATAGATAGATAGAGATATAGACAGATATATAGATAGATAGATAGATAGATAGAGATATAGATAGATATATAGATAGATAGATAGATAAATAGATAGATAGATAGAGATATAGATAGATATATAGATAGATAGATAGATAGATAGATAGAGATATAGATAGATATATAGATAGATATATAGATAAATAGATAGATAGATAGATATATATAGATAGATATATAGATAGATAGATAGATAGATAAATAGATAGATAGATAGATATATATAGATAGATAGATATATAGATAGATAGATAGATAGATAGATATATAGATAGAGAGAGATATAGATAGATAGATAGGGTTAAATAGATAAATGTTCAGAGTTACAACATAACAAGAACAATATACTAGTAACCAAATAACGCAAACTGGTGATATAATAGCATCAAGTACCAGTCCTGCATTTGGGGATTTCCCTGTTGTGCCTAAAGTGTTTTTTTTTTCTTTATTCTAAAAACACCTTAGACACCGCTTGGTAATCCCTAAATCTTGGACTGTTAGAGGGTACTTGAGGACTGGGTTGGGAACCACTGTAATAGGACATAACACACAGAGTATAAATAATAAACCTTTTCGAAAAAATACTTTCTACTGCCCTCAGAATCCAGCTTCTTACCACCTTGGCACGCTGGTGATGGTCGTTAAGGCAGCAATTATTGATGGTGACTGTGATTAATGAGATTTAATGTCCTTTTTTAACCCTGCATGTGTAACTCAATGAGACGACCAGCAAACACAGCCGCTGTTCCAATTATACAAACTATCATGAATACCAAAAGCAGGATGTGATCCAGAACCATGGCAGTAAACCTCCATTCTTCTGAAGCCTAAAATCAAACATAAGAGAGATAAGTTATATTTCTATAACATATGGTACATTGAAATACTGAACAAGTGGTCATTTGTTAGAATCTATAGAACTGCTGCTTTCTTGGCCATAAATAGGTCTGTTACCCAAAGTACTGGAGCTGTACGTAATACAGTTAATATAATGAAAAATTGTTTGTTTATTTTTATTTTATAAATCCCATTACTTGTTCCTAAAACAAGGAATTTTTTTTTAGAAATGACACAATATATGAAAAGTGTCTTGCGTTAATGGGACATTAAACCGTCTAAATACAAAAAATAAACAGAAATCAGTTTAGTAAATCTACCCCAAATGAAAACATGCATGTATTTAATTATACATTTATTAATTGATGGTACATCTAAAACCATATTTTAAAAAAACTGCAGTTCTCTTGTCTGCTGCCTCCCCAACAAGCTAAAGTGCTTTAGGGGTCCATATTGTCTTTTTAAGAAATAGCGCCTGCTTCCAACACAATTGACTTCATGTGCCAAAAAATAGTTGTGGATATATTTGCACAGTTACAAACTTTTCTCACAACTCCCTGTTTGTTAATAAATTACTACTTCTAATCAAAGGAGTCAATACTAGTTAACATCTAGTTTTTCAAACTGTAGCGAAAGCCACTTCGCCACTGTGGTTTGGAGGGGGCTGCTTGCCCGCCTCTTACCCTGTGACTACGGTCCCTGGGCGATTTGGCCCTTTATGCACGGTATTTGGGCATACTGTGGGTTATTGGGCTGCCCCAGGATTATGGGCCCTCTCATCAGCCCATACGAAACTTAAACCCCATGGCGTTTGAACTGTGTTTGTGGCATCTAAACGCTGTTTGGATATGTTGAGCGCTCAGATCCAAGCCATCTGGGGATGGGTTGAATGTGGGGGTTCTGTTTAGTATAACAGGAGTTATGTATTTTTATGTCTTTTGGTGGTTGCTGGTAACATGTGCTTAATGGAGGCTGTGTTTGTCCCTGGATATAATTAAATCAGCTTCTCCATTGTCTCCAGGATAGAGGATTCTGGGGAACTAGTTTGAGCTTCTAAAAACCATGCTTCCAGAAGGTCAAATGCACATTTGTACTAACTTTTGAACCCCTGGTCCAATTCGTATGATTTTTGAGTATGTTGTTCCCCCGAATGGATTGATTGTGTATATGTATTTTTATGCGAATGTGATGTATATTTTGGGAGTTATGAATGTTGTGTAAAAACTGTATTTTCCCTACCTAGGATAATTGTATTTCCTGTGTGTACAGATAATTAGTTTACAGGTAGAGGGGAGGGCTATGTGTGGGATGTAACTATTGTGTGATTGGTTAATGTACGTTACTGTGTGTGTCCCTCCCCTTCATGGGAGCACCTAATAAAAAGGGCTGCAAGCTAGCAGCCAGAGAGTTCTATTTTTACCCTCAACTTGAGTCCTGTCTCTTATTGGGGGAATCTGCTACAAGGGATTGCTATGCTAGGCATATTCCCTTGCTATAATCACTGAGCTCTTGTAAGAGCTTGTTCCTGCTTCGTTCTGAAGGGAGATAGCTGCAGCCTGCGGTGCTTATGGTGTCTGGTGGAGTGCTTGGAGTCCTCTGGAAGCGCTAGGAGCATCTTTCAACGGAGGTACCCAGTCGGGGTGCCAGTTGATCCGTTACACAAACCTTATCAATGCACGCCTTTGCTTTATTTATTTTTAAAGAAATTGAGCAAAAATTTGTTTGAAATTTGGCGAGCTTTGTATGTGACACCTATTTATCCTAGAGGTTTGTATTTGTACCTTATTGGATTCCTTGTCTGCATTCATGGTCTCTGCTATGTACTTCACTCCATCGATTGCATTCTTCACATCTGGGCTCTTTAATACTGGAGATTGGTGAGCCACTTCTGCGGGTCCGAGCTTTCCTGAAATATCTGATATATCCATGTCTTCAGTAAAAATGTTCTTCCTCTGTTTTTGTTCTGAAGGCCGTTTCATTGTAGAAAAGAACATGATGTTTGGGATGGTCTCAATAAAAACCTATATCAAAAGAGTGAGTTAATAAACATAGGTTTATTTTTATAATCTTTTTTGTTTTAATTCAGAATCCTGTGTATATTAATTTAGAAAAATTGGCACAATTTCAGTTTCAACTAGTTAAAACCATAACACCCAAACCGTATGTTTCCCAGACCTCTGTGCGAAACTTTTGACTATACTTATCAATTGCATTTGAATGTAAAAGAGGAAATATATATATTTTTGTATTTATTGTACATTTGTAAGGCTTTATATAGATAATGCATTAAAAACATGCATGAAATTAATAAATAAATAAATTACCATTTCTTAGGTGAGTCCTTACCACACTAGGAATTGGTTAAAACATATCAGCCAAACCTAGTCCTTTTATTACTTCCAAAGATAATGATAATCATATCAGTGGCACTGTATATGGAGTTTAGCACTTGGAAGCAATTATTATTATTTTTTTTATGTTTTAAATATTTTTATTGTTATCACAATATAAATGCGCGTTTCAAGTATAATATGGTTGAAGCGGGTGGTCGCCTATGCAGAGGCGTGCGTATTAAAGTTTCAGTTAACATGGGGCAAACATATTGCGGATTTGTCTGAATATCATGTAATCGCCTACGCAGAGGCGTATCAGTCATTGTAGGCATGTATTCACAAATATTAAGTTTACATAAGCTTTGTAGAGTTGGACATCAAAAACAAGAACATGCTGTAATGAGCTAGTATAATAAAGGGAGCGAGTTAAAAACTATTAAACTATTAACTGAAGAGTGTATCTTCGTTATGCATTTTAGACCGTTGCACAGTTGTGTGCTCCAACATATTTCCGGTTGCTTGTAGACAAATGGTCATGCGGTCTGGTATTTAATGTTGTTGGCCTGCTGAGAAGGCTAGCGTCTTAGTGTGTGTTCTGTGTGGGTCTGTGTGTGTGCCACAATCATATGGACCATATTTGCAGAGAGTTCGGTTCGGATTCTGGTGTCTGGGTGTCTGTGTGTGTCCCATTTAGGGTGTGTTCGTGTGTGTGAGGGTCAGGGATTTGGCAAAAGGGATGGGCTGAAGAGCAGAACAGAGTGAGGAGGAAAGGGATGTGGGAGGGGCTTAGAAGAGAGAGTAGCGTTAAGGCGGGTGGGCATCTCTGCCGTCCCACCGATCTGTATCCCCATTCTGTCCCGCCCCGCCGGCATCACCGGTGGTCAAATCTCACTGGTTCCTTGTCTGCTCCTTCCTAAGTTCTGGTGTAGTCAAGAGGGACACGAAGTCATCTGAGGTGACATATTTCAGCCAGTAGAACCACTTCTTCGTGTATTTTTCTTTTGCCTTCGCTGTGGTTGCCTTCAAGTATTCAAATTTCCCGGTGTTCTCCACCTCCTCCACCCATCGTCTGAGCGGGGGGGAGGGGTGCGTGGTTGATCCAAAAGATAGGGACTGTCGTTTTCGCTGCGTTGAGAAGCCTTGGTATCACTGATCGTTAATATACCGGCATGGGCATCGTCGTGTGGTGCAGCAAGAAGGGAGCTGGTGTCATTGGGAGGCATTCATCTGCAATTTCGTTGATCACTCGTTCCACTGTTTCCGAGAATGGTCTAATGAGAGTGCAGTCCAACCATAGGTGTAAAAACGTCCCAGTCTCTCCTCCACATCTCCAGCACGCGTTCGATTTTGAGCTGTCTCTGGTGTGAAGGTCTGCTGGGGTGACCTTGGAAGCAATTTTTTTTTTTTTAATTCTTTATTTTTGCGTGCAGTGTAGAGTTACAGGCTTTTGTATTGACTTCATGACTTAAGACAAAAGTTGAATGACAACGTTAAACAAAGGAGGTCAAGATGAGCTGCACAATTTTTGTATGAAAACAAGCTTGGTCATAGTAAGGCATTGCAGTAATATAAGAATCATAAAAACGTACATATTGCCGGTAGCTTAATCTAGAGGCAGGGATAGTTATCAATCATGCTTAATGAGCGAGGTTATTATAGCATTTCTTACTGAGTGTGATGGTTGTAATATGTGCTAGGCAATCTAAAAGTTAGTGTCTATAGTATGTCGTCAGGTGAGTGAGATGAGCATGATGCTATGGAGAGAGTGCTAAGTCTGTCATGGAAACTTAGTGTATGCCCCTGGTTGTACTGAGTGTTACTTAATCTTAACGGCTAGTGAGTTAACATTAGTGCTACACACACCCGAAGCAATGATGGTGCTCTAGTCCAAGTGTACACGACCAGTATTGCCTGTATATGTCCGCCGGGCACCCAATGCTGGGGTTACAGCGCGTGTCGCCGTCAAGCTGTATGGTGCCATTTTTCCAGGTGTAGTAAAGTTGTACCGGACATCTACTGGATCAGTCCTTAGGTTGGGATCTTGCAAGGTCCTAATGGCAGATTGGACTGTGCTTTGATGGACCTACTTGGATTTTAGTGCTGGCAGGCTGTTTGTTCTTAAGGGTGCGTTGCAGTCTGGAGAAGACTTGTTGCGTTGCGCCTCACAGGAAGAACATGGCTGCAGGCACAGCCCTTAAAGCCACCCTTCAGGCAGATACCATAGGCCCCAGGTGAGTAGTGGTGTCCTCCACTGGCGCGGAGGTCTTTGTTGGATTTTATTTCCCTTTGGTCTGCGCCATGTAAGTACCAGTGCAGGTTGCTGTGTTGATCCGATGCGCTGAATAGTTGCTCCTGCGGTAGGGCGCACATGTGGCTGGCGTGTGGCGCCCATTTTGAGGAATTCCGCTGGAGAGTTTTCTGTAGCAGGGTAGCAGTTTCCTGCCCCGCGTGTCGTGACTTGACAGGAGTCTCTGCATGTGTGTGTGCAGACCGGGATGACCCCCCCGGTCCAGAGGGGGGGGGCGACGCCGGACCCCGGCCGGAGACCCGGGAGAGCGGCCGTCTCGTCCCGGCTCAAGCTCCTCACGCCTCGGGCCTTAGTCGGGTTACTGAAGGCAGCTTGAAGGGTATGCCCTCGTACCTCGGGATCTGGGGATCAAGGTGGGTGTTGTTGCGGGTGGTTAGGGAGGTTTTGCCTCCAGTTTGCGACGTTTTCTCGGCTCCAAAGCGGGAGCTCAGACAGAAGCGTCTGATCCCGTCGGCGGACCGGCCCCGCCCCCCCTGGAAGCAATTTTGATAACTAAGAAATACATGAACAAAACTACTAAGCTGGCAGGAGTTGCAGTGTGTGTCCGTCCATCATGTCTTGTGTGTCACTCTCCCTCTCCATTCCCCCACTTGTGTGTGTCCCTCTCCATGCCCGCTTGTGAACAGCTATGCATGACCCCTTCACTTATCCCTCTCTTTGGTCTTCTCGTGTACCCAGGGCTGGACTGGCCCACCGGGATACCGGGACATTTCCTTGTGGGCCGTCGGCACCTGGGGCCGGGCAGGCAGCTGGCTCAGCAGGCTGACCTGCGGCCGCTGGCTGGGGGAGCTCTTTTGGCAGCCGCGGGGGGAGCAGGCTGTTCTGTCTCTGCTCCCCCGCCCCAGCGCACAGCTTAATGAGACCGCGGCCGGAATATGACGTCATATTCCGATCGCGGTCTCATTAAGCTGCGCGCGAGGGCGGGGGAGCAGAGACAGAACAGCCTGCTCCCCCCGCGGCCGCCAAAAGAGCTCCCTCAGCCAGGGGCCGCCAGAAGGGCTCCCCCAGCCAGCGGCCGCCAGAAGGGTTTCCCCATGCAGCCACCATCAAACTGAGCTCCCCATACGGCCGCCAGCACAAAGGTAAAAATTATGTGTATCAGTGTGAGTGTATGTGTGTGTGTCTGTGTCATGGTGTGTGTGTGTCTGCCTGTGTCATTGTGTGTGTGTGTCTCTGTCTGTCATGGTGTGTGTGTCTGTCTGTGTCATGGTGTGTGTGTGTCTGTCTGTGTCATTGTGTGTGTGTGTCTCTGTCTGTCATGGTGTGTGTGTGTCTGCCTGTGTCATTGTGTGTGTGTGTCTCTGTCTGTCATGGTGTGTGTGTCTGTCTGTGTCATTGTGTGTGTGCGTGTCTCTGTCTGTCATGGTGTGTCTGTCTGTGTCATTGTGTGTGTGTGTCTCTGTCTGTCATGGTGTGTGTGTGTCTGTCTGTGTCATGGTGTATGTGTGTGTCTCTGTGTCACGGTGTGTGTGTGTGTGTATGTGTCTGTCTATCATGGTGTGTGTGTCTCTGTCTGTCATGGTGTGTGTGTGTCTCTGTCTGTCATGGTGTGTGTGTCTGTCTGTGTCATGCAATGTGTGTCTGTCATGTAATGTGTGTCTGTCTGTGTCACGGTCTGTCTGTGTCATGGTGTGTGTGTGTTTGTCATGGTGTGTGTGTGTCTGTCATGTAATGTGTGTCTGTCTGTGTCAGGGTGTGTGTGTGTGTCTGTGTCACGGTCTCTCTGTGTCGTGGTGTGTGTGTGTGTGTATGTCTGCATGTGTCATGTAATGGGTGTCTGTGTCACAGTGTGTGTGTGTTTGTGTCACGGTCTGTCTGTGTTATGGTGTGTGTGTCAAGGTGTGTGTGTGTGTCTTTTTTAAGGTGTGTGTCTGTCATGGTATGTGTGTGTGTCTGTCATGGTATGTGTGTGTCTCTGTCATGGTGTGTGTGTCTGTCTGTGTCATGGTGTGTCTGTCTGTCATGGTGTGTGTGTGTTTCTGTCTGTGTCACGGTGTGTGTGTGTGTCATGCTATGTGTGTGTGTATGTGTGTTTTTACTCACCTTTTTTTTCCCCCACGTCGTGCTGGTCTCCCCTCAACTGGCCCTGCCTCTATGGCTGAGATCATCAAGCTTGATGATCTCAGCCAATCCGCACTGACACAGGAAGGACCAATATTTTATATTGGAAAAAGCAATATATATATATATATATATATATATATTAATTATATATAATCAATCATCTGGGGTGGCAAGACATAGCCTTACATATTACATGCGACAATATATGGCGCAATGACTTATGGGGCTGGCATAGATTTTTATTCCAGGGCTGCTTTGGAATCCCCAGTCCGGCCCTGCGTGTACCCACCCCCATGCTCTCATTGTGTATCTTTTGCTCCATATTTCTTTGTATGCCCAACTTCTTGCTCTCCTTGTGAATCCCCATATCTATGCCCATTTTTTTTCTCTTTTTCCCATCTTCCCACATCTCATAGCATGGCTGAACTGTATGCTGGCCATCCCTTTCTTGCCAGCACAGAGCAGGAGTTGTGCTGAGAGCTGAAAGAATGGGAACATGGCACTGTATCGGAGGCACTACACAATGTCACGCCACTTGCTGATATTCATTTCAGTCTGCACCCTATGAGATCAGGTCACCTACCCCTAAGGCTGCCCCTCCCAACCCAATTTTTCTGGTCAGGATATACTCCTAAAACCATGTTAACTTCTTGAAGTTGGATAAGTTACAAATTTCCTAAACAGGCATTTACATTGGCACCCTAAACATTCATGCTGCTGGCTAATGGATCAATAATTAACCGCTACAATGCAAGCTCCAGCTGTAGCTTAAACCATCCATCGTGGATTAAAGAAGACCAAATTATAACTTCATGGCTTCTTATTATAAGGGTCATGGTTTATGAACATTGGATATTAAAAGTATCACATAGATTTTATAGAAAAATGTACTGAATGGCCATTGACTGCTACTGAAGTAAAACATATTCAGATACAACCATATATTGCTAAAAACAAAACAAAAAAACAAACAAAAACCAATTGAAGTACAGGAGTGAAACTCACCTTTTTTACCCACTGAGGCATAATATGAGTACTGGGCGAGCGATGATGGGTATTGATTATAATTACAGTTATTACAATTGATGCAATCACAAACATCATGGTAAATAACATGTACTTTCCAATCAGAGGGACAGCACTCGAGGTGGAAGGGATCAACTCAACAATGACCAAAAGAAACACAGTCAATGACAGCAAGATAGAAACGCTGAGTGTTATTTTCTCGCCTACAAATTTGGAAACACAAAAAAAATATTTCAAAGTATATATGGGTTAAATACATATAGGTGTATTATAAAAGGCTATGTAGGTCTGAGTTGACATTTGCACACGTTTAGTACATAGCATATAGTTAGCAAGACAATCTGTGAATTTGCATGAAACCTGAGTATGACAAAAAATTTCTACAGACAAAAAATTGTGTACTGGTCTTCCACTGTGGACACAGCAAGACCATCACTTTTTCCCTAAAATTCTTGATACTTTCAGCTTAATATATTTTGGTTCAGTTTTGTCATACAGAGTCACATATCGCATCCAGAAACTTTGTACCTGAGTCAGTGGGCAGATAAAACACCAATCCAGTTAGAAATGAAAAAAGCAGACATGGTATGATAACATTGACAATGAAATAAAGCGGGAGACGTTGTAAGAGGAAGTGATATGTGATATCCAGATAAGGTGTATCAGGACAACAATCGTAATAAACCCAGTGTTTCCAGCAGCGATAGTCCTTCATCAGCCATTCTCCGCTCTCCATGAAGCTGCTCAGATCCGGACGGTCGCTCTCCTGCAATGTAAAATTCATATATATCTTTTTTAGAATTTATTAGTGTTGCCATGAGGTTTTTCTTTGGTTTCTCCTTATAAGCAGCCACATTAATCGATCCAACTTGTAGAAATCAACACTTGCATCATGTCAGTATAAATTAGTTGAGTTTAACTTTTATTGTAATGGACATGATGTGCATTATGATACCTTCTTCCTAACATTATTAGAGGCTCTGTGAGCTGTGAGAGTAGCATTACCTTGCTTCATCTCCTGCTATATAAAGTCTGACCCTTTTATAATGGAGAAAACAAAAAGCATGCCCTCTTTTTCTATCTATATGTTCTGTATACATAAGTGCTCTGGAAAAACCCTTAAACTGGTATTGGCTGTTAGATTGAACACTATTTTCTAGTGCTAAGAGTGTAAATAAACTAAATGCTACAGTTACCAAACATGTCTAACACCATACTGGTCAAGATAATGCCACATACATTCACACATTGTTACTAGAAAAGAGTAGATTATAAATTACCTGGAATATGATTGGTAGATATAAAATGAGCTTCAGGGACAAATAATGGAGTAATCAGCAGGAAAACATTTTTGGATTCCATGGCAATCCACTTTTACAACTTTGCGCTAGAGTGGAGTATTTTTGTATTGTCAAAATGCTTTATATCAAAATGTGTAAAAACCAGTGGAGTGCCAAAAGCTAACTGATCAGATTTAATCCATGATTATCCAAATATGGCTCGGTGAACAAAATGTGACACTTGCTTACTTACATTTACTGACATTTACTGTCTTGTGGTAAAAAAAAAAAAATCTTACATTTAATTGTGAAACATTCAAACAAATTACTCACCGGGTTTATAACCACTAATGCGCCATCATAGGTCCATGTGCCGAGTTTCATGCTGCAGTTCTGCTGGTCAAATGGGAAATGCGTGACTATCATTTCACAGTAGCTTTTGAAAATGGCTGGAGGTGTCCATGTAATTTTTCCAGTGTAATCCAGAAGGGCTTTAGTTACTGGGGCGATATTAAAGTCACCATCACCGCTACAGGAAAACAAAAATAGTTGTAAATAGCTTTGAAATGATTGCTGAAATTAAATTTTTTACTTAACAGTTTCACAAAACACGGAGCTCTATGCCGAGTCTTATCAAGGATGTGAAATCGGGAGTTCTACCAGTGTTGTTCAACTACACTTCCTACAATGTAGACTAACAGAGCAGTAAAAAATTATATATTGATATCGTATATATTTCATAAATACATACTGTATAAACATAGATTTTTTTTTTTTACCGTTCCTCCTTTTTCCCCTGTATTGGTAACTTTTATTCACTTGACCTGTGAACCAAATGGCGAGAAAATGCGCCTAACAGTGAACATATTGTATTACACTTAGTAGACTGATTGGAATATTTTTGCTTCTTTTGATTCAACTGATTTGTTTTCCCAAATCCTTAATGAAATTCAGCTGAGCCGAACCGCCATATGACCAAAACCAGGGCATCGTTAAAAAATATTCATATTAGGCAGAAGTGATTCAGCCATGATCATGTCTAGGAACCAGTTTGAGCCCCGTTCTTCACTCGTTTTCCTTGTCTCTCTAGTATTTCTGTGTCCTTTATCTTGTCTCTTGAAATCATTGATGTAGTTAAAGTCTGTAGAAGGTTAGGGTGTGAATGCAGCTGTTTATTTGTATGGAATGCAAGCACAATGGCACAATGAGTAAATTAAATGGGTTTTTGCATGGGCCCATCTAAAAGCCCCAGGTTCTAGATATGAATAGTCAAAGTTTCACATTTACTGAAAGAAATAGTAGACTACCTGGATGAGGAATCACCAGTAGCTGGGTTTATGCAATCTTGCATTTTAGAGGGAGCAGGTTTACTGAGTGAAGACTCTTCTGTAACTCACAGTGCATATGCTGACATCAAATTACCCACCACTATCTAGAATGGAATATGAGTTTCTGTAGCTAACAAACTGTATTGCTAAAATATGATACCATAAAAGTTACCCTTGACTTAAGGGTTACTCCAAGCTTTATAACCACTACAGCCCACTATAGTGGCTATGATGGCAGGAGTATCCCGGCTTAGATCACCAGTATAGGGGAAAGCCACTTAGTAGGTTTGCCCTTTTACCTAGGTCCCTGCTGGGCTTTGAGTCTCCATTCCCTTGTGGTGACGTTCTGCAGAAACCAAAAATCCAATTGCCAATCATTGGCATAGAGCATCAACTGATCACTCTCAGCAAGAAATGGCTCTCCATGAATGAAAACTTGAATATTTTTGGCATTAGCCACCCGGGAACTCTCGTTCTTGGCTAATGACGTCCTTTGTGCAGCAAGGGAAACTCCACATGTGCAGCATTTCATACTGAAACATTGCACTCACACACTCCAAGCACCATAGTTACATACATGATTACATAGGCTGAAATGAGATATGTGTCCATCAAGTTCAGCTTTTCTCACATTTGCATTTGCTGTTGATCCAAAAGAAGGCAAAAACCCAGTTGGAAGCGCTTTCCAACTTTGCAACAAACTAGTCGAAAAATCCTTTTTGACACTAGAATACCAGTCAGATCTCTCCCTGCATCAATAAGCTATTACACCACATAATAAAAATTGCATCCTTTAATATTATGTTTTGCAGGTACTCATCCAGTTGCTGTTTACACATCTGTAAAGACTCTGATAAAACCACCTCTTTTAGCACAGAATTACACATACTTATTGTTCTTACTGTAAAAAAAAAAAATAATTTCCTTTGCCTTAGCCAAAATCTCCTTTCTTCCACTCTAAATACATGACCTTTTGTCCTGTGCATAGTCCTGTGTATGAATAGATTTCCAGACACTGGTTTGTATCGGCCCCCGAATATATTTGTATAATGCTATCATATCCCAAGGCACCATTTTCATAAACTAAACAGATCTAAATGTGTTAACCTTTCTTCATAATTAAAATGTTCCTTTCCTTTTAGTAATTCTGTAGCCCTGCCTTTTTCTCGTGCCATAATACCATTCATTAGAACACATGCCCAAAATTGAACAGCATATTCAAGGTGTAGTCTTACCTGTGTTTTTTATAAAGAGGCTAAATTATATTTTCATCCTGAAATGTAATGCCCCTTTTTAAACATGACAATATCTTACTGGCCTTAGCAACCGCCAATTGACCTTGCCCATTGTTGCCTGCTTTGTTATCTATAACAGTTCTTAAATCCTTCTCCTGTTTTGTTATCCTTAATTCACTACCATTTAAGGTGTAAATAGCTTGTGCATTCTTTACCCAAATATGCATAACTTCGCATTTATCAACATTAAATTGTATCTAACATTTGAATGCCCAGTCCCCCAATCTATCTAGATCCCTATGCAGTGAAGTAAAATCCTGCTCACATTGTATTACTTTATAGAGTTTTATGTCATCTGCAAACACTGAAACATGACTTTCGATGCCACTGAAGTGGTCATGGTACTTGGAATAATACTTTCATTAAGAACGTTTGGCACTTACTGTGACTTTAATTCTGTATGATACAACTGTTACAGCTGCAGGATGTATAGTTTACAGTTGACCTTTCCAGAGGTTAGGTGTACTTAGTCCTCCATTTTCCAACCCACTTACTTATTGTAAAGAACTAAATCTGGCCGCCAAATTTCACTAGAAGGGATGCGGACCTTCTTTATTCCTCCGTAGTCTTCTGGGTTCCATTTCAGGTTTACATCCACCCATTGCTGAGCAATTATAAAAATAATAGTACACATTTTTCAAAGTATCAGTATAAGAGCAAAACATCTTTAGAGCTATGAAAAATTAAATACTCTTTTGATTATATAAAAATCCATTAGAATAAAACATTTATTTTTTGCAATTTCCAATTTAACATAACAATATCTATTATTTATAAGTACAGTTGTACTCAACACAACAAATGTTTCAAGTGGTCTCCCAGAATTCAACTGGAAGTGCAATTTATAATGACTATTGTTAGAATAATAATTTGGATTACAACTGTATATATTTCATTTATATTCTGTACTTAAAATATTTCCGGTGACTGAAGAGATTAAAATATATAATTGCCAGAAGATTACTTTAGCCTCATTCAAGATGGCCACTGTAATGCATGTGGGCAAAAAAAATCTATGCATGGCTTCCCTCAATGCCTACTAAAACACGAGTCAGTTGGGGACTGGCATGTGTCTGCTTGTCTGCGGTAGCAGGCATTTTGTGTCTGGGAGTTCAACCCCTCAGCACTGAATTCTTCATGCAAAATAACTTTAACTATGCATTTATTATCGCTTTGATTATCACAATGTATGTTTAGGAAAATATTTAAGATGAAAAGTGGCACAGGTGTTCCTGTTGCACTATTAAAATAATGCCCAAGAGTGCAAGCACTTGTCCGACACATGTGTCTCAAGCCTCCAAACTCTCCTGTGTTTAGCAGTACAGTCCTTATTTTGGCTCCTGTTCTAAGGTTATTTACCTTGTGTCATTCAGTACAGTTCAAGTGCATCATTAGAAACGCCCGTGCAGTGCTGGTGGCTCTAGGACCATGTACAGAGCTTCAACAATGTGTAATAATGTGCTTGCATTGTGCTGCATTGTGTCTGGCTAGGAAGCTGTCAGTCAGCCTAGCATCACACTTCTTCTGTGGCCACTGTAGGTCCTTTTCTTCGTTGTTTGTCACTGGTAAGCACACCCCTTGGGTCTGCCAACCCACAATTTTAAGAGCAATTCCCTGTAGATGCCTGAGTGCGTATAAGAGTATCACTTTATCATAGGGATGTGTGATTTATTTTTACATACCTCCACAAAAGTATTCACCTCCAGTTAGCGCTTCGATAGCATTTAACGGGGTGCAGGAAGTGAAATGACAGTTCCGCGCTAAGCACTGTTAATGGTTTAGGCACAATGTGTGTCCAAGAACTAAAATAGCAAAATAAATAAATAAACTAAAATAATAACACATTAACCACTAAATGGTATAATAATTTTCAGTCAGAGAAAAAGCTTTAATTCCAGCCCTGAATTATTAAAAGTACTCATGCTAATCCTAAACTTTGTCCAACACAATATTTTGTCTACTGTTTTTTTATTTATAAGCTATGTAAAGGTTTTCATGAAAAATTACATACTTCACAAAAACTTTATGCCACCAACCTGTTTCAGACGAACATTAGTAGTTACGATTTGATTTACTTCATCCTTAAGAAACGAACAAACAAAAATATTAGTGGCACTTAAAATACAATGTAACACATACATGAAACATTTTAGGGGAAATATTAATAGAGTGTTATTGTTCATACCACATTAATGAGTTGTATAAGCTGAAGTCCGACTGTTACCACAACCTTATCTTTAAATTTCTGAACAGGACGAACGACCTTGTTGTAGGTTTTGAATAGATCGGAAAACAACCGGGATTCATCTTCAGAAGAGAGGACAGTTCCAGCTGCTGTAAGGAACAAAGGGTCACTTGTAGATAAGTTTACTGGGAAACAGAATTTCAAATGGACATCAATAAAAATGATGCATGTCCTTACATTACATGAATATGCAATAAAAGATTTAGGTATACCGGTAAATATATTTTTACAGAAAACCATCACAGACCTACCTAAATTCTTCATATTTATCACGACCTTCCCAGTTGAGAGTATTTTATTAGTTGCGTACAGAATGAGACAAATTGGGATATCACCTACTGAAAGGGCACTTAGTTTTACTTGGTAGGAATGGCCAGAATTATGGTAGAAATGGCATTGAGTAAATGTGGTTTTATGGACTTTTCATTTATTTATATTTATGTCTTGACTATTTTGTATTTGAAGTTCAAAAATCTTTTCACTTGTCATTTAATGGTTTTGCTATTTTTAAATCTAAATTAAAAATGTATGTCGATACTTGACTGAGTATTAGTATACGTTTTGCATGTGTCTGGATAGATAAGAAGCCAGTGGCAGTAGAGTTTGCAATGGTGAAGAAGGGTAGTCAATGCCAATGTAATTATCTGTCCAGTGAAACACCCTTCTTTGGCTTCCAATAAGGTGAGATACAAATACGGAGTACATGACGACGAGGAAGGAGACGTACGAAAAAAATACTGTGGAACAATAGAAATAAAACAAAATAGAATGTATTTTGAATATGAAATAAAAGCTCTGGCCTTGCTTCCCTGTAATGTTACAGCATCATGTTAAAGATATAAATACACCCACTAAACTGTTTCACTCTGTTCGTACTTGAGCATTTGCCAAGGCCATAAACCCAGGATATATCAGCTTTACAGATTTTAGATAGCTTCCTTATGACACCACTTGTAAGTGAGCCTTTCTGGGCCAGACATACTCTGTATAGGACATGACATTTCATCCTGTGACATTGAGAAAGTATAAACAATGCTTTATACGTCTGCTAAAAGTTCATTGTTATGGTCTCCTGCAAATTGGAGTAATCCGTATAGTTGATGATCCATGATTCATCCCATGAAAAGTTGTAAGACCACAGTTCTTGTCATGATGAGTTCATAAATGCTCTATCACAAATTACATTAATTTGCTAAATTTGTAGTAACAGTCTGAACATTTTGCAATGTCACCTGTAGAGCCAGCAAGCTGGTTAATGTACAACGTGGAGCCAATACTTGCTAAGTATGTCTGAGCAGTAAATTAGATTTAATTTTTTCTCAATAAAAATGGATAATTCTGCCGCCATACTTCTTGTACCTAGTAATCTAGTCACAGTGCCATAAAGGTTTGTCCATAGCGTTTTATAATTTTGCATTTCAAATGGACCTCTGTTAATATTGTATATAGTCTAATTATACCACTTCTTTCAAGTTACCTTATTAAAATAACCAGCGGGCAGTGGCAAAATGAAACAGAGAATTTCATAACAGATGGGAGCTGTGTGCTTAAAATCATCTGCAGGATGTATTACATCGTTTTACATAAAAACAATCAGTGGGTTACCTTTTTTAAATTGTATATGTTTCTGCATCTTTTACTGGTAATTACTTAAAGTATTTGATAAATGAGTAGTTTTCAAATAGAGTCAAATATTTTTTTTTATACTAAAGGTAAATTAAACTATTCCATATTAACGAAGATTTTTTTTTTTTTAAGTTTGTGGAAATCTGCATTGAAATATTCAGACAACATAAATTCTTGGTATATCTTAAACACAACTACGGGAATTCAGCTAAAAATATGTACTGTATGTTTGTCACCTGCCCACCTCAGTCAGGGCCGGATTAACATAGGGGCTGATGGAGCTGCAGATCCAGGCCCAGGCCCATGGAATAGGCCTATTTAAAAAACAAAAACAAAAAAAACCCTTTTTTTTTCTACACACTACTATTAGGCTTGCCATCTGACTGGCATTTTAAGGACAGCCGGTATTTGAGGCTGCCTGGCCGTGATGGTATTGCAGTAATACCGGCAATACAAATGCAAATATTTTCCTCAGTATAAAAGGAGATTACTCTGCAATACCAGCGCCGGCCAGTAAGGGTCACTGTGTGTGGAGAGAGGCAGGGATAGGAAGTTACAGCATCTCCCTGCCTCTCTCTACTTACTGACCCCCTGGGGAGCAGCTATACAGCACAGAGAGTCCAGACAGCAGCTCCGAGCCTGCAGAGACAGACTACAGCTCAGGTATGTGAAGGATGGGGGGAAAGGCAGCAGGGAGACATGGGGACACTGAAACAATAGGGGACACATGGAGGACACTGAGACACTAAGGGACACTGGGAGATGTGGGGACACTGGGAAACATGGGGACACTGTGAGACATGGGAACGCTGAGACACATGGGGACGCTGTGAGTCATAGGGAGACACATTGGGACACAGAGACACTAGATGCACAGTGTCTCCATGTCTCCCAGTGTCCCCCTGTCTCGCAGCCAGTGTCCCTAGTGTCTCAGTGACCCCAAGTCTCCCAGTGTCTGTATCCCCATGTCTTCCAGCCAGTGTTTCAGTGTCCCCATGTATCCCAGTGTCCCTATGTATCCCAGCCAGTGTCCCTAGTGTCTCTGTGTCCCCATGTCTCCAAGTGTCTGTGTCCCCATGTCTCTGTGTCCCCAGTATCCCCATGTCTCCCAGTGTCCCCAAATGTTTATGTCCACAAATGCCCCCATGTTTCCCTGTGTCCCCAAGTGTCTGTGTCCCCATGCCTCCCAGCCAGTGTCCCTAGTGTCTCAGTGTCCCAATGTGTCTCCCTATGACAGTGTCCCCTAGTCTCCCAGTGTCTCTAGTGTCTTAGTTTCCCCAAATGTCTGTGTCCCCATGTCTCCCAGTGTCTGTGTCCCCATGTCTCTGTGTCCCTAGTGTCTGTGACCCCATTTCTCCCAGTGTCCCCAAATGTCTGTGTCTCCATGTCTCCCAGTGTTCCCATGTCTGTATCCACAAGTGCCCCCATGTCTCTCAGTGCCCCTATGTCTCCCATGTGTCTTAGTGTCCCCGTATCTCTCAGTGTCCCCATGTCTCACTGTGTCCCCCTGTCTCTCAGTGTCCCCTAGTATCCTAGTGATACAGGACACACTGAGACATGGGGACATTGGGAGAAATGGGGACACAGATACTGGGAGACTAGGGGACTGGGCGACATGGAGACACTAACACTGTGATACATAGGGACACTGAAGCCAGGCTGGCCTTCCAATTCTTTGGACAGACATGCACCCTTTTTGGGCATGTTCGCCCTTTTGGCAGTTCTGGTCACATGATTCGCGTCAGTGACCCACCCTTTTACCCCGCCCATTGACTTCCTGCTTCACTGGACATTGCTGTTAGGGGGTATGGATTTACTTGAAAGATTAAAGCATAAATTAGATAAAGAGATTAGCATAGAGTATGTGTTTTCTTATAGCTGCATCCTTTGAGTTTCCCTCCAACACCAACTCCATCAGATACATGACGCTTGAGAAGTATGACTATTTTAGTGTTTTTGGTCGATAAGATTCTGTAATTAGGCCCCATCATAATTGTCAGCACCAGGCCCACTGGGCTCTTAATCTGGCCCTACCTTGTCTTGCTTCGACCGATCTAAGTATATAGGCAGCATTCCAAATTCAACAACTAATTAGAAGGAAACGTTTAATATCAACTTATGTCTTATGTATTCCGTTAACGAGTATTGATTTGGAGTCAATGCAATGTTCCTTGCTACCACAGTTACAAACATATTAATATTGTGTAGTTAGTGTTGGATTAGTGAATAAATTCCAAAGTGGTTTTTGCCCCAAACATTGAATCTGGATGCATATGGATCAGAGCTCACTGCTTAGGGAGTAAACCTCTTTATGTACCATGAACACATACTGGGTTATTCGCTAGTGAGAATTTAAGGCAAATTCAAAGTGAATTTCAAATTTAAAGGAACACTTCAGGGGACTTCCCATTCAATAGACTGGCTTGCAAAAGGTATGTTTCTCTGCCACTTTTGTGAATGGGGAGTCACTGATTGGCTGAATCAGTTGACTGCTCTCAACCAATCAGAGGCGCCCTGCCCGGCGGCACTCCACGCTTCCTGAATCTCAACATTCAGAAGCTGCCAGGGGAGGAGTGGACACCAGCACTGGGGGGCAACTTAGAGGTTAAACTGTTCGAGAACGGTTTAACCCCTTGAGGTAAGAGGGTTTACATGAAGTTATTTTGGTGTCTGGAGTGTCCCTTTAAGATCAAAAGAGCTGAACTGGAGAAATTCTCTCAGTTAGCTATACTTCCAGTTCAGCTTCTCTACCCTTAAATGGACAACTACGGATCCCTAAAGTACTTTGGCTTGAGAATGCTTGATTTGTGATGAGTGTATCCTCTTTTTAGAATGTAAAAAAAAGTGCAGGTTTCAATAGAAATTGGTGCTTTTACTTTGTTACACCCCCTGGCTTTTAAGCAGACAGCGGGTCCTGTTACTTCCTGGTTCATTTAGCTCAGTAGAACTAAACTCTAGAGGCAGCAGTTACTCAGAGCACCTGCCTTGCAAAGACTTCTCATTGAGCTGCATTGGGAAGTCTGTGATTGGACAGTCACAGGAAGTCTGGACGGGGTTAGAAGGGGGGAGCAGACAAGAGCAGGCAACAGACAAGAGACATTCACTATCTATAGTCACCCAAACCACTTTGTCTCATATAAGTGGTCTGGGTGCAGTCTCCTTGTCCCCTTAACCCTACAATGCAGACCATTGCAGTTTTAAAAACAATGCAGTTTAGATTGCAGGGTTAAAACTGCCTCTAGTGGCTTTCTACCAGACTCCCTCATGCTATGCAGCATCTACCAATTCCCCAAGGCCAAGTGCGCACACAGCGTTTGCCCCATTAGGTTTCCCCGCGCAGTGTATTAAAGCGTTTTTTTTGTTATTTTTTTAAATACTTTTTATTCATAAATTTTGTTTTGATATTACAAGACAATTCATAAGCAACGAATACATACACACAATCATACAAATTACATCCGATTGACATCAATAAGTCATATTATATAAGGAAAGATTAAATTCATTAGGATATAACAATCAAACGTCCTTATTAGAGAGAGGAGAGAAAAAAAAAACACAGGAAGTCATTTATATCGCTTAGACAAGAGTCTGTGAGAATGTAGTTAGAAGTATATCCCTGAGAATAAGCAGAGATTTAGAAACTTGTTGACCGTGGGGTAAATTCTACTAGCCAATTAAAGTTGCATCATCCATATCCCCTTCACCTAAAGGGTTTATGAGTTACCATAGAGTAGGTACCAGTTTTTTAACCAATTTGTATACCAATCTTTTTTTTTTGAGATCACTGACTGACTTTTAATAATTTCATTTTCCATTGTTAGTTGGAATTTGACTTGATTAATTAGGGAAATCTTCTGAAAAGGGGCAGAGGATTTCCACTGTCTTGCTATGATGATTTTAGCTGCAATAAAACAATGAATAGCTAAGCAGATATGTTTACTTGATTTAAAGGGCCAGTTCAGGTGAAGAAGAGCTGAGGCTGGATTTCTATTTGTATCCTTAAATGATGCCTCATTCAGAGATATTTCAGATATAATGTTAAAGGTCCAGGCCCATAATGGTTTAAGTGCTGGGCAACACCACCATATATGAGTATATGTACCTGAGTAGGTGCCACATCTCCAGCACATGGGGTCTTGAGAAGTATACATTTTGGCCAATCTAGTTGGAGTGTAATACCATCTATAAAGAACCTTGAAGTGGCACTCAGTCAGGTTTAAACCATGGACATATTTATTTACAAAAATTAGAGACGAAAACCAGTCATTTGGTAAAATCGTTAAATCGAGTTCTTTTTCCCATAGTTTAACCAGTTTGTATGGAAAGGTATCTAAACCTTTGAGAAGCGAATTAGCGACGGAAATAATCTTGGGGACAGTTTGAAATGAAAATATAGTTTGCAACTCTTTGGCCCAAGGAAAAGAATATTGGACAACATGTTTCTGAATATAATGTTTTATACGGAGGTAAGTAAACAATTCTTTAGATGGTATATGGAGGCTGTCCACCATCTGTTGAAAATGTAGAATATTATCACCCTGCATTATATCCGATAAAGTTAGTGTGTCTTTGTTAGGCCAATATCTCAATGATAAATCTTCTATATTACTTTCAAGTATATTCAATTTACATGTTCTAGGAATTAAGTTAGTTAAGCCCAGCATTTTCCTAATTTCCGCCCATATTTCCAAAGACTGGGCCAACGACATTAAGCAATTGGGCAAGTCCCTTGAGAGCTTCCCAGGATCTGACCAAATATAAGAATAGAGACTAGAAGCATGTAAAGCTTCTGATTCCATATTATACCATGGTTCAGAAAATAAATTTGGTTCTTGTAAAATATATATATGTCGTATATTGTTTGCATAATAAAGATTAGTAATACTTGGATAGTTTAGCCCGCCCTGAGACAGTTTTTTAGAAATATTTTTTTGACTTATTCTAGGCTTTTTATTTTTCCAGATGAATTTATTAATATTAGATTGGATCATTAATAGCCAGGTCTTAGGGATTTTGAGAGGGACCATTGAGAACAGGTACGTCCATTTTGGAAGAATATAGGAATTAATAATATTAATTCTACCTGTCCATAGAGTTTCTAAGTTTTTCCATTTTTGTAGATTTTGATTCATATCTTTCATTAAATGCATAACATTCCTTTCCACTATGTCGGAGGCGTTAGCAGGAAAACTAAGACCCAAATAATTAATTATTATTAAATTTTGTGTCAGTCCAAATAAATTTATATTTTTGGGATAGGCTTTCTACCTGTGTCAGTGGTAAATTGATGGTTAACGCAGTTGATTTTGATACATTTAACTTGAAATTAGAGATATTAGAGAAATTATCAATTTCCTTCATTAATACGGCCACTGCGTTTTTAACCCTTTAATTGCCGGTGGTGGGAAAGGGGGATTAGAGGGATACTATAATGTTAGAAATACAGCTTTGTATTCCTAACACAGTATTCCTTTAATATGAACATATTTTGCAGTATCAAACCCACAATACAAACGAGTATTAAACATGAAAGAGGCACTAGACATTATTAAACTCCACCTATAGGCTATATAAATTCAATGTTTAACATAAATATTCCAGATCCACTTTGTGAATCTCTGTCACTGCAGGAGGTACATTTAAAAGAACTTGCATGTGCAGATCCCTGCAATTATTATCTACATAGGCAAGCCGTATAATACATTTATAATAAATAGCTATCAGATACCAAGCTTTCGTATAGATTAACCAGTATGATTTTATACCTGCATTCAGCTCTCATGGGATTTCAAAAGTTTTGTACGTTTGGATGTTTGTGTAGTTTACAAAAAAACAGCAATTGTGATTATTTGTCACCAGTGCATAATATTGCTTAGTGTATATTCTGTAAAAGTTTATTACATTTTACTGTGTGTATATGCTCCTCTATATACACAATATGTTATACTGTTTAGCTGTGGCATATAATGTATTGCTAAAATTTATGAAAGAAAATAATATACAAACAACCCATTTAAACGTTATACAAAGTACGTACACATTATTTGTTACATGAACTGTTGGTATAAGCTATTCCGTTTAACACTAACTAACGTATAACATTTTTAAAATTTGTAAAAATTATTCAAAATTAAAAGTGATTTAAAGTTAGGTTGATGCAATGATTCTGTAACTACTATGATAAATACTAGACAAATATTAAACAAGACAGAGACTCACAAACATACCTGATATCAATAGGAATATTAGACGTATGACAGCAAAATCCATTTCCTTCGTGTCCTCTTAACTCTGTTGCTGTGTGGTTTTTGTGTTTGCACTAAAGATATTTCAGGCAGATGAAGATCTGAAACCTCACTCACAGGAATGTAACTAGTGGCTATTGTGTCTCCACCTGTTCTGTACGACAGCTGAGTGTTTGACCCTGGCTCCATGCTTTTATTTTTAATGATTAAATGATGTTTACTACAATTTCATCCTTTCATATGTGAAAAAATATCTAGGTATTACAGGCGAGAAAACTGGCACATTCTTTTCAGTTTTTTGGCTGCACCCCCACGCCATGTGCCCCACACGTCCCCCCAACGCAAGCCCCCACACTCAGATACACACACTGGCACGTACACACACAGATAAACACACTGGCACATACACACACTGTATATCGACGGAAGGTTAAATGGCGCACAAGGAGGAAAATATATGTATAGCGAACATACACAATATAAATCGAAACAAATAGCTGCAACTCACTGGGAGTCCTGGTGAGATCTCCTAAGTGCTAAATAGGTAATAAGGAATAGTGAGTGCGCTTACAATAAATAAAATACAGTGTTAATCACACCTAAAAAATCTGAAGGGCATATAACACATTTGATTACAATGCAATAATACCAAAGTGCTATAGTGCGTTAAGAAATTTACACAATATGTGGAGTGCCAAAGTGCATATATGTGCAGACAAGGGATATCCAATATAAATAAAAAAAAAGGACTGATATACTTGCAGAGCTTCTGGAACAAATAATACACGGCTCTGTAATACAAATAATACAACACCTAGTGCAATATGTTTGTACAGTGCAAAATTAACAATAAATAAATAGGTATCTCACTCACAATGGTGGAGTGGTTGAAGTACCACCCCAAACTATCAGGCTCCAGGGAGGATCAGCCCCCAGTGATCGTGGGATCCACTCAGTGTAGAGTGTAAATTAAATAATTAGTTAGCCTATATAAAGAAAGACCCAAGGAACGTGGATTATGCTTGAAAAAGCCCCGTGGGAGGGGAGAAATGCATTGCATCTGAACAATCCGGAAGTTTTTGCACCTACACCGTGTATCCGTGTATCCATGAGGATTGAGCTGCGAGGAGGACACTCTGATTATAGACCTTCTCTCTCTTTCTCGGACTATCGGTAGCAGGTTGCAGGAGACTGGTGTTTTATATCTTTTTATGCATTGGTAATAAAGAAATTCTTGGTTTACACATATCCGGATTGGCCCACGTTCTTTCTACACTGAGTGGATCCCACGATCACTGGGGGCTGATCCTCCCTGGAGCCTGATAGTTTGGGGTGGTACTTCAACCACTCCACCATTGTGAGTGAGATACCTATTTATTTATTGTTAATTTTGCACTGTACAAACATATTGCACTAGGTGTTGTATTATTTGTATTACAGAGCCGTGTATTATTTGTTCCAGAAGCTCTGCAAGTATATCAGTCCTTTTTTTTATTTATATTGGATATCCCTTGTCTGCACATATATGCACTTTGGCACTCCACATATTGTGTAAATTTCTTAAAGCACTATAGCACTTTGGTATTATTGCATTGTAATCAAATGTGTTATATGCCCTTCAGATTTTTTAGGTGTGATTAACACTGTATTTTATTTATTGTAAGCGCACTCACTATTCCTTATTACCTATTTAGCACTTAGGAGATCTCACCAGGACTCCCAGTGAGTTGCAGCTATTTGTTTCGATTTATATTGTGTATGTTCGCTATACATATATTTTCCTCCTTGTGCGCCATTTAACCTTCCGTCGATATATATTGCTTTCTCCTGGTGTTTGGTTAAAGGCTGCAGTAAACATGTCTGTTTTTGAGAATAGAAAAAAGAAATGCACTTTTGATAGGGAAAGTGAACATACGGTTAGAAATGAGGAAAATGATAATGATATTGAATTTGTTTTTAGAAATTTGGAAAAATTGTTGGTTAAAGAAACTAAATACAAGTGGGAGATAGCCACAATGGAGAAGTATATTAATGAAAACATTACTCCAAGAGGTTTACGTTTTTTTAAGAGACCTACCTTTGAGAAGGAAAATACAAAATATACAGCAATCTGGGATGCAGCCCTTGAGCGCTTCTCAATTGAATGTATGAATATACTCATTAACTGTAGGACTGAGTCATTAGAGAAAATTGATGGAGAGATTAACACGATACAAAAACAGCTTGAGCCCTGTATAGGGTCTAGGGATTTTGAAGATCTCTCCACAAGAACTTCCAGGAATTTAGACAAAATAGAGAAAGATATTAAGGAGATTAAGATTAAAAAGTTTAGGAGGGATAAGAAAGACTATGAAGAAGGGAGAGTGAGGAATTTTAATAAAAATTCCAATGATAGGAGTGAGACTAACACCAGAGTAATTCCTAGAACTCCACAAAGGAGCAGGGATTATACAAGAAAGAGGCCCAGCTCCCCAAAACGTGATGACAGATCCCCATTAAATCAGAGGGACAACCCACCACAGAGGAGTTACTTTTATGACAATAGAATTGATCGAAATAGTGGATGGTCGCAGGTGGTCAAGAAAGGCAGAAGACCCAATGACCCTAGACCACATCACACTAGAAGACCCAGTGATTCCAAAACATATCCTTCTGAGACATATAGGAATGGATACTATCGTGAAGGAGCCCGACCAAAAGATTCTGGAATTACTACATATAGGAATAGATTTCAGGTTTTAAGTAGAGATGACAAAAATGAGGACTCAGATTTTTTAGAGGAATCTCCGAAGAGGAGGGACTTCCCAATAAAAAGACGGAGAGATGTGAGTTTCGAGGGTGCAGAGGAGGAAAACATAAGAAAAGAAGGGAAATACAATCGATAATCCCTATTTGGATTAATAACCTTTCTGTTTATCCCCTAAGTAATATGGAGGTTCAACTTTTAAATAAGGGACTTAAATTTGCACCCTCAAGGGATTTTAATGCTTTTTCGGCACATATAGATGTCCTTAAATACAGTAGGAAACTGTGCATTAAAAAATTATTTTTGACCAGAGAATTAGATGTAGGAACTGTGGTACCAGAAGCTAATGATTTTAAACACTCTAAGCTCTCAAATAGATCAAATTTTTATCCAAGCTATTTGAAACAGGGAAGCATAGAGGTATTTGAAAGAGCAATAACCAGAGATTTTAGAAAGTTGAAGCCTAGAAATAGACAGAGTAATCTCACAAGTGATGAGATTAAAGCACTTAAGGGACTAAGAGAAAATGAGAACATTGTCATCAAGCCTGCAGACAAGGGCGGTAGCTTGGTAATAATGGACACAACCAAATATATTGCGGAATGTAAGAGACAACTGGGGGATCTAGATGTATATGAGAAACTATCAAATAATCCTTTGGGGACTTTTAAGAAAACCCTAACCCATTTGTTAGACAAGGGTCATATGCAAGGTATATTGACCAAAAAAGAATACGAGTTTCTTAATATCAGATCTCCCAGAACTCCGGTCTTCTATGTACTTCCTAAGGTACATAAGAGTCTGGAGAATCCACCAGGAAGACCAATAGTGTCGGGCATTATGTCCATCTCATACAATCTGTCTAAGTATATAGATGGGTTTTTACAACCCATAGTGGTTAAAACACGCTCTTTCTTAAAAGATACCACAGACGTTTTACAATTAATTAGAGGGGTGACTTGGAAAAAAGAATTTTTACTTGTCACTTGTGATGTCACCTCACTATACACCTGCATTCCTCACGAAAAAGGATGCAGGGCGGTTCAGCAGTTTTTAATTCAGGATAATACATTGCCTTTGGAACAAATTAATTTTTTAATTGATTGTATAAAATGGACATTGGGTAATAATTATTTCTGGTTCGATGCCTCCTTTTATTTACAGCGTAGAGGTACGGCGATGGGAAGTACCTATGCGCCCAGCTATGCTAATATTTTTATGGCTAGTTGGGAGGAGATTTTTATTTATGGGAACCATAGCTGGGCGTCGCAGATACATGCCTATCGCCGTTACATCGATGATTTGTTTTTTATTTGGGAAGGCACAGAACACAGTTTTAATGAGTTTTTTAAATTTATTAATAATAATGACTGGGGTATACATCTCACCTCCAATATTAGCCCCACCAGTGTAGAATATCTTGATTTGAAAATATACACTGAGGGGACTATGTTAAAAACAGAGACCTTCTTTAAGAAAGTCGACACGAATGGGTATGTCATGTACAGTAGTGGACATTACTCACCCTGGCTGAATAACATCCCTAAGGGACAGCTTCTTAGGGTTAGACGTAATTGTACAGAGGATCAGAAATTTCATATACAGTCCCAAGAACTCTTGGATAGATTCAGAGAAAAGAACTACCCAGAGGATATTTTAGAAAAAGCTTGGGAAGAAGTTAAAGAAATGACCCAGTATACACTACTTAACAAAGATAAGGGAAAAGCACCTATTTCAGCCCAAGACGCACTAGTCTTTGATTATAATTCACGTCATAGAGACGTTAGACGTATTATCAATAAATATTGGAATATACTCAAGACAGATAAAGATTTGGGACCCTTGTTGCCTGAAAAACCGTTCTTAACGTTTAGAGGGGCTCCCAATTTCAAGAGTACTCTGGTTAATAGTTACATTAAAGACAAACCAAAACAAAAAAGTATTAATGCATTTGGGGAAATCTCTGGTTTTTATAAATGCAAGATATGTTTAGGCTGCAAAAGCACACAACAAGTAGGGAATGGTAGGTTCTTTGAGTTCCAATCAGAGAGCACGAAAACTTCCTATAAGATCAGGGAACATATGACATGCCACAGTAGTAATGTAATATATCTCTTACAGTGTACATGTAATTTGCAATATATTGGTAGAACTACAAGACCACTGTTCAAAAGGATTAGAGAGCATATATATAATATACGTAAAAGAGTAACAAGCCATAGCGTCTCCGATCATTTTAATAAAGTACATAACGGAGACCCTAGGGCTCTCTCCTTCATGGCCATAAAGAAGGTTACTGCTAATTGGAGGGGAGGTGACTTCATTAGAAAAATTGGCCAAGAGGAAATGAAATGGGTCTATTACCTCGATACTATGTCCCCTACTGGCCTAAATATTGATTTCGATCTTTTTAATTTTTTATAGTAGCTTTCTATAGACATTTTTGGACATTTATAGACATTTTTATAAAAGTAATTTTTTAGGATGTTTTTTAGTAATTTTAAGTTATTGTATTGTCATCTCTTTCTAATTATCTTATAAGATACTGAATTCTATGTATCCTCACAATATCACTCTATAGTCTTTGAACTTTTAAGAAAAAAAGGGGAAAGAGAAATCCGTTGTTTAGCGGATATACCACTTGGAAAGCTTTTTCCCTAAATTGTATAATTAGTTTCTGATTTTGTTAAAAGAGAATTCACTTAAATTACTACTAAGTATCTAGATGGAAGCTGTGGATACATATCTCCATCATAAGTGATTATACAATAAATAATTGTTTTCTCATTTTGTGTCTTGCAATTGGGAATAATAAGCCTTGCACTTTAACCAACAATATTTTTCTCTATAAATTTTTCTCTATACATTTTCTATATGTAGTTTTTAGCTTTAAATATGTAGTTATATAATAATTTTTTAGATCTTCTGATAGATATATAATGGATTTTAAGAAGGTATATTCTATGTACACCGCACATTGCACTTTTGTTACACAATTGGGTGTTAAACAGATGAGGTGAATATAACTATACGATGCATCTAGTTAACCATGTATTTGTGCGGGAATGATATGTATATATTTATTGAATATTTGCATTTGAGGTTTTTTAATTTCTCCTTTATTTCTTTCACTCCTTCCTTTTATTATAATGTTTGGAGTTTATGTGTATACTCCTGGACTTAATTGCAATGGACTGCTCCAAATTAAATAATTAGTTAGCCTATATAAAGAAAGACCCAAGGAACGTGGATTATGCTTGAAAAAGCCCCGTGGGAGGGGAGAAATGCATTGCATCTGAACAATCCGGAAGTTTTTGCACCTACACCGTGTATCCGTGTATCCATGAGGATTGAGCTGCGAGGAGGACACTCTGATTATAGACCTTCTCTCTCTTTCTCGGACTATCGGTAGCAGGTTGCAGGAGACTGGTGTTTTATATCTTTTTATGCATTGGTAATAAAGAAATTCTTGGTTTACAAATATCCGGATTGGCCCAC